>NW_028261383.1:50087788-50387788 GCF_051295495.1 Thamnophis sirtalis | reverse complement strand
GTTTCTTCCCCCACCCCGATCTCAGCTGTTTCCTTCTCCTCCATTCCTTTCCTCTTCCCCAGCGTGCGCAGGCTTCTTTCTCCGTTTCTTCCCCCACCCCGATCTCAGCTGTTTCCTTCTCCTCCGTTCCTTTCCTCTTCCCCAGCGTGCGCAGGCTTCTTTCTCCGTTTCTTCCCCCACCCCGATCTCAGCTGTTTCCTTCTCCTCCGTTCCTTTCCTCTTCCCCAGCGTGCGCAGGCTTCTTTCTCCGTTTCTTCCCCCACCCCGATCTCAGCTGTTTCCTTCTCCTTCGTTCCTTTCCTCTTCCCCAGCTTGCGCAGGCTTCTTTCTCCGTTTCTTCCCCCACCCCGATCTCAGCTGTTTCCTTCTCCTTCGTTCCTTTCCTCTTCCCCAGCTTGCGCAGGCTTCTTTCTCCGTTTCTTCCCCCCCCATCTCAGCTGTTTCCCTTCTCTTTTACTCGTCGCGGGTTATATGCGTGGGCGGGTTATATGCGTGGGCGGGGTATACGGGAAATATTTTACACGATCCGGAAAACCCGCGGGTTATATGCGTGTGCGGGTTATTTGCGTGGGCGGGTTATATGGGTGAAAATACGGTAGTAAAGATCCATGAATTATTATGCACACATTTTGCATACCCATATATTTTTATAGTGTACTCAAATGCTGATCATTTTGATGATCTGGAACTAGTATGTATAACTCCAGTCTGTTTTCATTAGACTAACTGCCCAAAGGACTTGAATCAAGCCTTGAATTCCAGACAGTTCTGTTATTTCTCTTGTGGCTAAAAGATAAACAGGAAGATTGATTTTGCAATACTGTAACTAGGATATATATTTTCAAATATTCAAGCAACTGAAACTGAAAAGTAACCATATCAAAATGGATGTAAGCATTCTTCCCAATTTCAATAAACCTTTTAACAAGATTACTCCATTATTTCTTCATTTTAATCTCTGGGCTCTTCTGGTTTTGGCACATCTTAAGTTTTCAAGAGGAATTGTGGTATAAATGTGAAAACCTTGATTTAGATGGCTTTGGGAACAGAAAAAGAATGGTTACTTGGGACTCTGTAAAATACATTAATTTCAAGTCACTTACATATTAGCTAATATTTTACAGGATGTTAAAGATGGAGCAAAAATTTTATCTTGACATTTACATTTTTCTGATTTGCTAATTCTCTGGGCCATTTGGAAAGCAAATGTTTACACTTTTGAAATCATAGCAGATGCAAGCAACCAGGTATATTAAATTGGAATCTTTGTTTCCTATTTTGAAAACTGCTAGGGATATTAAATTATTAATCAATAGCTTGTAATTTGATCCTCAATCATAGAAGTTGATGTTCACATCTGAAATTAGTGGGAATATATGTGGCTATAGAAATATTTAAATCAGTTGATTTTTAATGGTGGATTTAAATATTTTGAGAATTGTTCCTTTAGTTTAGCGTGCTTTAAAAATACACATAGCGATATACACAGCTGAAAAACATATGAACTAACCAGTATACTTTATCAATCTGGAGGCACTTTTAGATCTATTCTATTAAGGAATGCCTTTCCTCAATGGAACTAACAATTCAATTTTAAAAGATTCTGAAAAAGGAAAGGATGTAATCTTAGTTATATTGTATCTATTTTTATTTTATGGAAGCTTCAAAATTACAAGTTTATATCATCTCCACATATATACTTTGATTTCATTTTTATTATTCCACAATAAACACTGCTTGATATAGCAATGGGGAGACACAGTTGTTGCACTCTCCAGTATTACTGATGTGAGATTAAAAGAAACTTAAAAACCTCCTATTTTCCCAAGAAATACAATACTGACTCTTCATAGGATCTTTTATAGCATAATAATACTACCTCTGAGTAGAGTGCATCTTGAACTCTGCTCTTGAAGCTCTAAGTAGAAATTGTTTCCATCCCTGATATTTGATATTTTATCAAGTGGAATTGCAAGTGCTTAGAACTGAAACCACGTGCATGAAAGGGTGCTTTCTCCTTCAGTGCTATGTCTTCCCATTTCAGCAGTGATAAAGGATGTAAGGCCAGCAAATGACCTTCCTATATTTAGGAACAGGAACAGCAGCAGACTGGACATGATCATTTTCATGGTCAGTTTGTTATTGTATATGTACTTGCTCCTTTCATAATAAAGCAAATGATACATATTTTACATATGGCAATTTTCTCTAACCGTTGTTTCCTATCAGACAAATAATTGTATCCATTACATTTAGAAAAGTCTGCATGCAAATAATTACAAAATATTTTGTAAATCGTGTGTGTGTGTATGTGTGTGTCACTGAATTTGATTAGAGTCAAACAGCCCTTCAGTCAAATATTTTATAGACATAGACATAGACACACACATAGACACACACACACACACATATATACATATACATATACATATACATATACATATACATATACATATACATATACATATACATATACATATACATATACATATACATATACATATACATATACATATACATATACATACACACACACACACACACACACACACACACACACACACACACACACACACACACACATATATATATATATATATATATATATATATATATATATATAGTGTCACAACCCCTGGTAAGCCCCAATTATGGGAGGAAGCTAACTGCTTCCATCATCTGTCAATCGGCTCATCATAAGAGACCATCCAGACAGAAACCCAATATTTTTACTGTTGCCTTTGTTATATTTTGTGTTCTATTTGTGCTGATAAATAAATAAAGGGAGACTAGTATAGATCTATTTCAAGCTATTTAGCTCTCATCAGCTAGCCATAGGTTCTAATCCCAGCAAGGGTATGGCTAGCTGATGAGAGCTAAATAGCTTGAAGTAGATCTATACTAGTCTCCCTTTATTTATTTATCACCACAAATACAACACAACACAACATTATATATATATATATATATATATATATATATATATATATATATATATATATATGTGTGTGTGTGTGTGTGTGTGTGTGTGTGTGTGTGTGTGTGTGTGTGTGTGTGTGTGTGTGTGTGTGTGTGTGTGTGTGTGTGTGTATGTGTATATGTATATGTATATTTAGAGTCACAGCCCCTGGTAAGCCCCAATTATGGGAGGAAGCTAACTGCTTCCATCATCTGTCAATCGGCTCGTCACAAGAGTCCATCACGACAGAAACCCAATATTTTTACTGTTGCCTTTGTTATATTTGTGTTTTTTTTAAATTTGTGCTGATAAATAAATAAAGGGAGACTAGTGTAGATCTATTTCAAGCTATTTAGCTCTCATCAGCTAGCCATACCCTTACTGGGATTCGAACCTGCGCTGTATTGCATCTTAGGCAAACATCTTAGCCATTAAGCCACAGGTCTCTTCCTTATCAGCTGAAGCCAGGGAAGAAGGTATATATTTAGAGTCCATCATGACAGAAACCCAATATTTTTACTATTGCCTTTGTTATATTTGTGTTTTTTTTATTTGTGCTGATAAATAAATACAGTAAAAACAGGCAACAGTAAAAATATTGGGTTTCTGTCGTGATGGACTCCCGCCAGAGCCAAGGTGGCGCAGTGGTTAAATGCAGCACTGCAGGCTACTGCTAGATCAGCAGGTCAGCGGTTCAAATCTCACCGGCTCAGGGTTGACTCAGCCTTCCATCCTTCCGAGGTGGGTAAAATGAGGACCCAGATTGTTGGGGGCAATATGCTGACTCTCTGTAAACCGCTTAGAGAGGCCTGAAAGGCCTATGAAGCGGTATATAAGTCTACTGCTATTGCTATTGCTATTGTGACGAGCCGATTGACAGAGAATGGAAGCAGTTAGCTTCCTCCCATAATTGGGGCATACCAGGGGTTGTGACTTTAAATATATACCTTTCTCCCTGGCTCAGCTGATAACGGATCAGAGCCTGTGGCTTAATGGCTAAGACGTCTGCCTAATATGTAATATAGCCCAGGTTCGAATCCCAGTAAGGGTATGGCTAGCTATTGAGAGCTAAATAGCTTGAAATAGATCTATACTAGTCTCCGTTTATTTATTTATCAGCACAAATAAAACATAAATATAACAAAGGCAACAGTAAAAATATTGGGTTTCTGTTGTGATGGACTCTTGTGACGAGCCAATTGACAGAGAATGGAAGCAGTTAGCTTCCTCCCATAATTGGGGCATACCAGGGGTTGTGACTATATATATATATATGAATGATTTTCCCCTAAGGCATTGTTTTCTGGTCAGAAAATATCACAATAGACAATTTACAAAGATGAAAATTGTGTGGTCAAACCATTCAGGTTTACTTCTGTCAAAATGGCTGATGTTATGAATATTGTATTTTGATAGGGCATAAGAGAGTGGAATAAATATCTCCAAGTTTGATTTCAAAAGATTGCTATGTTTTGGTAAAAGGTTGCATCATATGGAAAAGGGAATTCTTTCTTCAGAATAAGTATTCTAATTTTGATCCTTTTTCCTTTACTCTGATGTCATGTTTATAACACAGTTGTGAGCAGCTACATTCCTCCCTACTAATTTATTAATAATTAGATTGTAATAAATCTCAGTAAAATGTTTGAGTAAAAGGAGAGCGATAACAACATAGCATCATGAATATTTATGGAAGATATGGACTGTATACACTACATTCCTAGAACTATGATCCTTTTTATCTCAGAAGGTAAGCTGTATTTGCATATTTGCAACTGTATTAACCAGCAGCATTAAAGGCTTCTAGCTAATTAATATTCCAGTATTTATCTTTGTATTTTCTTTATGTTAAATACTTGTAGTCATGCATATGAAGATACTTGCTTCTGTAAATGACACATGCAAAATCAGTAGGTGCTTATAAAAAAACTAAAATTTTGTCTTAGAAAAAAAGAAAAAAATTCAAGGTAATAAAACTTAATGACTGCTTCGTTTTTTAAACTTGTAGAAGCCTACTCTTCAGCCAAGTCCTAGTACCTTTTCAAATCATTTTTATGAAACAAAATTTCTCTCCCACTTGTCAATGTTAAATTGATTTTCCTTGCTTCTTTCCAGGGTGAAGAGACAAAGACATTTAATCTTATTCTTCATCGTGATTCAGGATCTCTTGGATTTAATATAATTGGTGGTCGTCCATGTATGGTATGTTGATTTAATATATATTTCTTATGAATATTTGGTGCAAAATATGTGTTTAGAAAAAAATAATGAAATATATAAAACTATAATTCTAAACATAGGAAAAAAGGCCAATTGAAGATCGAGCCAGATTCAACATTAGAAAGCACATTTAATTCTCACTTAGTGACCACAATGGGACTAATTGGTCATTTCCCAAGCAGTTGCTTTATTTCAGCTTCTCTTTGATTTCCAGGCCCGCAAAAGTTATAAAGTTACTTTTTCATAAATTCTGTAACTACAAACAGCACTGTAATGAAACAAACAGTTAAAAAGTTATGATATTTATGTAGTTACTTACCAAGCACATCTAAATTATATTAAAGTAATCAAAATATATAACCAAAGCATGTCACAACTTTTGAGCGCCCTAATGTTTGGAAATTGAAACTTGAAAAAAAAAATGACATGCCCTACTAAGAGGCAGTCACTATAAAAAGGCAACCTGTAGGATTTACTCCAAAGAAACATATGATCTGTAATGCAACATGTATATTTTGCCCTGAAAAATATTATCCCCATTCATATACAGGTAGACCTCAATTTAGAACTAATAGTTTAATGATTATTCAAAGTTACAACAGCACTGAAAAAAAGTAACTTATTACCATTTTTCACCCTTACAACCATTGGAGCATCCCCATGGCCATGTAATCAAAATTTGGATGCTTGGCAACTGGCTCATATTTGGGTGGTTGCAGTGTCCTGGGGTCATATAATCAGCTTTTGCAACCTTCTGACAAGCAAAATCAATGAGGAAGCCAGATTCATTTAATAACTGTGTTATCAACTTTATTGCAGTGATTCACTTAACAACTGTGTCAAGAAAGTTTGTAAAATGAGGCAAAAGCCACTTAACAACTGTCTTGCTTAGCAACAGAAATGTTGGGCTGAATTATGGTTGTAAGTTGAGGACTACCTATTTCATTGGGGGGAAATGCTGTTTTCTTATGATTGTGGTATGTTTTTTCTTATGATATTTGGTGATAGCTTAGGAATGCTTGGTGATATATGAATTCATCAGATAGGGCTGATATGGATTCAAGCTGTCATATCAAGCTATCCTATTATTATTATTACTTCAGAAAATGCACTTTGTTTAAGCAGGTAGTGTAGTTTTTATTGAGATGCTCCTAATGGAGTTTTAATATGTTTTTAATTTATTCCTATCTAAAAGTCACTTTTGATATCCAATTTGAATACCATTCTTTGTTGAAAAGATAAGATATAAATTCCATTATATCTAACTAGTATAGCATGCGGGGAGAGCCAAATGCATGTCATGGATATTCTCTGAATGTCTATCTCTCAGTTCAACTTGTTGAGAAAAAAAAATAGAGAAGGGAATGCTATATGTGTACACACACACACACACACACACACACACACACACACACACACACACACATACATATACCTAGAGAAAAGACAATCTAGAGAAAAGACAGACAGTACATCTAATAAATAAATGAATTCTTTGGAACAATGTCTCCTAACCTGATTTTATCCATATGCTGAACTTCCCATGCCCATTGAGAATTCTGGGAGTTGAAGTCCTTTACATCTGGAAAACAGCAGGTTGGCAAAGACTGCTGTATGACTGGAACAGTGTCTTCAAAAGCATGCTTAAAAAGTGGATTCTCAAATAGAAGCAAAAATAATAGATTCAGCGGTGCAAGGCTTAAAAGGCACTTCACCTGGATTGATTGAAAAGCTCTCGAGATCTTCATTGAGATTTGGGGTATATTTTTCTAGTACTTCTGGCAACTTAAAGCAGCCAAGCAGAGCAAACTGAGTTATCTTAATGTGTCAGCTAGAAACACTGAGATGTCTCACTTTTTTTGAGCTGAAGCAATTGCCTTTTATTGTACTGTTTTTTCATAAGAAACAATTTTAAGACATCTGAATGATTTGTTTTTAATAATTTTCTGCTTAAGAAGACTATTGATCAAATGACCCTTGTTATTTACTATGATTTTTGCTTGTACTTAATAATCATAATCAGCAAAATATTTTACATTTATGGGCTGCTATATTTTAACAAACTTTGCAGACTCCATATTGTCTGACAATATGTTTAAATATAGAGATGCTTTTGCTTATAAGAACACAAGGTTTGTTAAGGAATTTAATGAAAATATTTCCACATTTCCTGTCAAAGGTTCATATACAGAATTACATCCTGAACTGTAAATATTTTTATTTAGTTATTATTAAATTTATAGGTCACGATGGGTCAGACACGACTTCGCAACTAACAACAACAAAATTTATATGTCATCCGGTTCCCTATTCAAAATGTTCTTGGATATCTTACAATACAATATGTTATTAGGAGATTTGTTCCCTGTTTAAATTTCTATTTTTCAACTAAGTAAAGTGTAGCTGGACAGTGAGATGGTGGCATATACATTTAATAAATAAATAAATGAAAAATATCAATATAGCTTGTATAAACACTTCACAATATTGTTAGATTCTTGATACTCTCTGAGCTTGGTTGTTTTCTTGCAGATATTTCATTACTAAACTGGTAATATCAGTTGAGCACTGATGATGTTACCTAGTTTGTTAATAAAACGTCTGCAAGAAAACAATCAAACTCAGAGACCATCAAGGACTTTACAGTTGAACCCAGAGCTACAAATATTCTCTTCTATCTTTAAAAAAATAAATTGGTTATTGCAAACAACATTTATATAAAGTTCTGTCAACAATTTTAAGTTTTTAAAAAAAGGAAGGCTACTCTACTTGTATTAAAAATGGGATGTTTAAAAGCTTAAAATAAACTAACTACTGTAAAAGTAATGTGACTAAGTAAATTCCAGCTGGTCAGCAACAAATAAAATGTTTCCATGCTATGGAGTAATATTCATTTGCCAACATCACTGTAGCAAATAAGCCTTGTTAAAAGAAAAGGCAATGTCTTCTGTTAATTAGTACAGTGAGTTAAATTAGTATAGTATGATCATTTCCTCCCCTCATATTACAGTGATACATATTGGAAAACCTCTTAACAATCAGCAAAATGTTTACAGATGATTCCTGGAAGTAGAACTTTTTAAAATGATAAAACCTTAATTTAGTTTCATATGCTACTCATGTGAAAAGTTTCTACTTTATGAATGGGTATTTTAACTAGATTGCAACTAGATTCTTATCTGCAAATTCACCTGTTATATGTGTAGATATGGACAAGGTCAGAGGCATCTTGGGATCTAGCCTCTTGTATTTCTTCCTCTGATGCTTATCAGGAGCATCCAATGTAGCCACTCCAAATTAGACACCAATTGCTGCTGCTTTTAGCATTTACCTAGAGAAGGTCTGCATTCCCATGGTGCAGGCCAACCATGTCTTCTAGGGTCCACATGGCATTCCATGTTTAAATAGTGAGCATTGCTATGACTTTGGTTTCCTTCACTCTTAAGTGCTGTTTGCATTCTTTTTCTTTGCTTTGCTTAAAGGACAATCAAGATGGCCCAACCAGCGAAGGAATCTTTGTCTCTAAAATAGCCGACAGTGGGCCTGCTGCCAAGGAAGGAGGACTCCAGATTCATGACCAGATTATTGACGTAAGAACACTTGGTCTAATCTATTTTCAACCGGCATAGCTCTATCCTTATTCTGTGGTATAAAGGATAGCATGCATTTCCAATCCAGGAGAATAGTGACATGGGCAGCAGAAACTGGAAGAGAAGGCAGCTGAAACATGCTTGACTGTTTCAATGTTGACCTTCCGGGCTTTAGGTATAGTTGTTATCTAAATATAGAAAGCAGATTATGGAAGGTATGTGCTTGTCCTGGTATTTCGAAGAGCTAGCTTCTACTTGGTATGCTGTAGCTATTTCTTCTGGAGCTGATGGAGACATGCAAGTGTTTAGTTAAAACCATATGTGAGGGCAAATATTTGTTGTGAAAACTGTGACTTTATTTAGCCTGGTTTCTAAGACTTTTTTTTCAAGAAGACCAAAATGTTTCAAACAGTTGATAAAGGACAGATGCCTCTCTTAAGTGAGTATGGGAACCCATTTTGGTGAGTTTCCCTAAGAAATCCCTTAAAAGAGTTACTGGATGCTCGTTTTTGACTTTTCTCCTGTTTCCCTAATGTCTTGATTGCTTGAAAAAAATAGTTTTTATTGTTGTGCTCTGTTAGGTAAGCTCCCTGTTGGGAGAGCGAGTACGTTCAGAGAAGCGTTGTGAGAGTGTTGTTGGAGAACACACAAACCAGCATACAGAGACACTGCAGTTCAAGCAGGCTTTTACTTTCATGGAGGTAGAGGTATCAGAGTCCATCAAACAGTCCAAGTCATACACAGTTAAGACAGTCAGTCATCAACGTCTTTCAGTTAAGGGATAATCCAAATAACATAGTCCATAAACATACAAACAGTCCGGTACACAAAGTTTTCTAGCAGTTGCAAAACTTACAATAGCTCATGCTGATCACAATATGGCACCTCTAACAGCCAGCTTCCAAAACACTCAGATCAGATCAGATCAGCATCTAACAGTGATTCTGGCTCCATGTTATGCCTGATTGAGGAAACAGCAACCAATCACATTTTACAGTATGATTTGAAGAAACAGGTATAGCATTGTTACATGATTTATATATTGCCAACCCAACTGTTAGATTATATTCCTAACATGCTCTTTTCTTAAGATGGTGTTAAAGTTCTTTTTATTTTTTGAAGGAGAAAGTTAAATTTATGGAACAAGAAGCAATTAATTGCAAATCGCTTTCCATTGTTGATTTTCTCAGCGTCTGAATTTTTAAAATTGTTGTAAAGATGGAAGCATTGCTGGACTATTATTCTTTTCTTTTTTTAAAAAAAAAAGGCAAAAAGGAGTTTTGCTTTTGGACCAAAGATACCAGTAGAACAGCCAGTCTCTTCAAGCCCTGGAATTCTTTTGCTCTTATGTTTTTAAAATGTGCAGCTGTAATGGATTTTCTATTGTCAGAAAGCAATATATAGACTTTCTGTTTCCTGCATACATAAAATAAATGTATTTATTTATGTACTTACTTTTGTTAAATATAGATCTGCTGGTTATGCTTGGAAAAGGCAGTTTAAAGATGCAATGGAGACTGAAAACGAGAAAGCAGATTATAAAACAATGCCTGATTTAATGTTATAAAGAGGTTGTCTGGAAGAGAAAGAAGGAATATTCATGCAGTCTTTCTCCACTAACTTTATAAATCTTACAATGACTTCAACTTTTCTCTCTAAAAATTGGATATCACAGTTTTGGTTTTCTGGAAGAATGACATGTTTAGATCTAAAGGGATAAATACACTTCAGGTGCAGCACAGCATTGGTTGCTGACTTATTATCAACAACTTAAGCAGCCATGCCCTTTCTCAGACTTGCATTTTGGTCACATGGTCTCATGGAAAAGATGACATTTATTTTAATTTAGGAGGACTTGCATAGGTGACAGCAAGATATACCAACATGTTACTACCAGGGACAAATGTTTTTTCCGCTGAGACTGGGAAAAAAAATCAGGACAACCTGGTCTATCCAACTATGGGACGGAGCATACTGCTTTCGCCTTTCAGTCCCAATCCAGGCAGGGAACCTTTCTTCCAGCAAAGATTCCTGGATTGGGGCTGAAAGGTGAAAGCAGAAGCAGTATGTTCCGTCCCATAGTAGGTATACCAGGTTGCCCTGATAGACAGGTCTAATCGGAAAAAACATTTAATCTCCCCCTGGTATAGCCGACAAAGCGAGGAGAACCCATGGCTTAGAGGTTAATACAATTACCTAATAAGCAAGTAGCCCGGGTTCGAATCCCAGAAAGGATATAGCTAGCTGATGAGAACTAAATAGCTTGAAATAGATCTGTTCTAGATCTCCCTTTATTTCTTTGTTAGTAAAATATAAATTCTACCAACGACAAGGGACAGCTCCTTATAGGTGCCAAGAGATACAGGATATATATCCATGCCAGATTTGAAACCTCTTTGTCTGTTTGGATTTCAACCTTCTTCGTTTTTAGTTTAACTTACTAATTAATATGTAAACAATTAATGTCATCTAAGACACTTTGTCATAGCATAAAATTTGTATGTATCTAAATGGATATGCATGTGTGTGTGTCAGTTCTAATCTGGTTATAGCTAGTCAGATTAAAACTGAAATATAGAGTTTTGCTGTGGTCCTAATAACAATTTTTGTCTGGAGGGAAGAATTAATCCTTTCTCTGCCATAACTCAGATTAGAAACCTTCTGTTACTTTCACACTATATATCTATATATCCATCAGTGATGTGCGGTGAGGTTTATGGCTGGTGAGGCAGCAATTTTTTTAGATTTGTGGACTTCAACTCCCAGAATTCCACAACAAGGCATGCTTAGTTCCGATTTAAAGCAACAGCATTTGTTTTTCTCCTTTGCTAAATAAGTTTCCTTCTTTCTTTTTCTTTTTCTTCTCCCTTCCCCTCCTTCCTCCCTCTCTCCCTCCCCCCCCCCTCTCTCTCTCTCTCACACACACACACAAAGTTGCACCAGGATTCAGAAAATTTAGGTTTTCCTCCTCAGCCCATGTTAGCAATATCACTAGCAGCATTTTGGCTGGCAGATGTAAGTAGAAGTGGAAATTCATTCTACTGAAAACATTGTTTTTGCTTATGATTGGATAATTAAAATTTCAGAAGACCCAAAGGCATAGTATTAGAGTGTTACATAGTGGATAAACTAAAGAAGTGTCTCAATATGCTCCCTCCCACTCTCTCAAACACACACACATGACCATACACACAGAAACACACACACAGAAAGTTGCACCAGGAGGATGAAGTTTGAATTCCTCCCCCTCCCTCTGACCCACACGTACCTTTTCCAGCTGTTTCAGAGACGATTTCAACTCTGCTCTTGCCTGCCATCATGAAAAGAAAAAAAATGTAAAAGGAAAAAGGCTGAGGTCAGGCTGAGCTAGTTGCTGCTAGAGTCACCATGGCTGACTCTGCTTAGTGCTTAACTGTTTAAAAAAGCCTCTAAAAAAGCACCCTCTACAGGAGAAGGCAGGAGACCGACGTGCCTCATCTACATCAGGAATTTTTCAGCTTTTAACCCCTGCTTAACTTTGCTCGAGTGACCATAAAACGCCAACTAGTTGAGGCACATCATTCTCCTGCCGCCTCCTGTAAAAGGCCTTTTTCCTTTTACATTTTTTTCTTTTCATGATGACAGTGGTGAGGCTCTGCCTCCCCTGACTGCACATCCTGATATCTATATATCTACATCTCTATCTCTATCTCTATCTCTATCTCTATCTCTATCTCTATCTCTATCTCTATCTCTATCTCTATCTCTATCTCTATCTCTATCTCTATCTCTATCTCTATCTCTATCTCTATCTATCTATCTATCTATCTATCTATCCATCCATCCATCCATCCATCCATCCATCCATCCATCCATCCATCCATCCATCTATCTATCTATCTATCTATCTAATCTATATATACAGTGTATGTATGCATATATATACACACACACATATCTCACATCCTATATGTACCATGTAGTGAATACTAATGATCTATTTATGTAGTTATAAGATTTAACTTCCTCTAACGAGGTTCAATACATAAATCCAAAGATGGAATACCATGTTCAGACAGTTGGATTAGTTGTTATATAACTACAGAATAACTTTGATAGAATAAGTGGGAGAGATCAGATACTGTAACAGAGTTATCTTTAATTTTGTTGGTGTCTCCAGCCTGCACAAATCTTGAGATTTAAAAGGCTCTGGATGCCTATGGAAATTATCTTCTGGAATTGTGATAGTCTTAGTATGATGAGGTAGGCTATGGTGGTTGAACGTTTGAACTGTATTTTATCTCTTTAATGTCCAAACACATTAATGTTATCTGGACTCCCAAACACAATCCAATCTTAATGTCTGAGAGGCAAAGATACGTTTCAAAGGTGACTTTGTTCTGGTAGAAAGAATGTGAAACAGATAAGGAATGGTGTCACACTACAGTTATTAATCAGTATATACAGGTCTCTTCCATTGAGGAATTAAAATGTATTATTTTATAATTATTGATCTGGGCATCAGTGATTGCTGTACTATAAAAGATGGAAAGCATTCTGTATTGTAGAAGAGTAAGGATTGCTATCTTTTAAATATTGGCATTGTAATTGAGCCAATTTGTGGCAGTTCATTTAAGTTTTATTGAACACATGGAGATTATGAATGCTGATATGGGATGATAATAAACTTTGCTGCAGTCTGTGGATTTTACACTGCTCTTTACTAAAAAATAAAGTAGGGTTACATAAACCAGAGAAGATGAAGTAAAAGACAGTTCATGTGCTGGCTTATACATGTTCTGAAAGAGTTGTTAAGAACAACACACTATAGGAACATTTCAAAGGGAAATCCATCTTGTACATATGTTTTCTGCATCCCCATTACATATATTCACATCCATATGCCTTCCTTATAAAAGAGAAAATCACCAAGACTGGGAGGCAGTTCCCAAACTTTGAATTGATTGTAAAGAAATTGACTTGACTTGAAGCAAAGAAACTTGGAGTCCAAACTGGAAAGAATTAGAATTCTATATGCTGGAGAAGAAATCTGATTCCATGGAACATGCTTGAATATGAGAAACGCTCTGAGAAAATTTGATAAGGAGACAATGTCAAGCTGTATATGTGTTCTTTAAATCAACCCTGCATGTTGAATAGAATATATAGCAATTCTCACAGAGCCTGTATTATAGAATCAGAAAGCTGATTTTGAGGCCTCTTGCCTAATTAGGGGATACAGGTCTAATAATGTGAATGATACCACATTTTACAGAGTTACATTACAGAGAGGTTGATTAGCAGGAATAAAAAAAAGCTATTTATATGTCAGTGTTGTATTCTAGTTAACTATTTTGTGTTCATTTCATGATCTGGAAAAAAAATAGCAGTGTGAAAGATTGTCTTTGTGCTCTTAATAGTATTTGCAAAAAGTGCAGTACTCTTATGTCTCAGCTAAAATCAGGATGTTGCAAACTGGCAGATGATGAAACAGAAAAATAATAGGTTTATAACAAGAAAAATATGTAGGCCTGAAAGAGAATAAGCTATTTTTGCTGTAGGTTGGACCATTCTTAAAGATTGCTTCACTTTGACTTTTGAAGTGAGAAACAAGAAAGTAAAGAGATTTTTGGTAGACTTTATTTAACAATTGCATGGAAACATTATTATCCTTTAGTCAGTAGCCAGCACAAAAAAAGAAGAGATGATCTATTAAATACAGATTTTAAAACAAGTGCTGGTCACATTCAGCAATTCATTTCTAAATGTACAAGTTGGCTAGAGCACCTATCTTGTAAAATACTTTAGATATTAAATGTTGTAGTCAGGTTGTAGTTGAACAACTTTGAGAAATAAACAAAATTCCATTTCATGCTGATCTTAATAGAAAATTCATGGTGTTTTGTTAACCTATGAGCCAGGACTATGTAACTTCCAAAAGGTTTTGAAATAGATTCCCTTCCAATGATCTGAAATGAAAAGAAACACAGAGATAAATAAAATGCACAGAATATCTAATGTTCTATGCCACTGTAACTGCTTTGAAGAACAGAGTAAATTGGAAATAACAAGCATCGCATAAGATCAAACCTCTAAAAAATAAGCTTGCCAAATGAAAGAGCTTTGATGTAGTTATTGGGCTGGAAACTGGTGGACTGGGAGTTCTTAACCCACTTTGGACACAAAGTCAGATGGGTAACCTTGAGCCAGTCACTTTCTCTCATCCTTAAGAAGGAGGCAATGGCAAACTACCTCTGAAAAACATTATCAAGAAAGCCATAGATAACCTGTAGGAGTCAGTGACTCAAAGGTGCACATATACACAAACAAAATGGCTATAATTGCTTATCATAAAAATTGTTCATATAAAAAAGTATATCGTTACATGGAATTTTATTGTTTTGATTTTATTTAATTCAAAAATATAATTTATCATTTAAAGAAAGATGTAATAACAAGAGCACAGAGTGGCTGATTTTCAGTTCAGACAATTAATTTAAAGAAATGAAATACAAAAATTAAATTAAGAACATATTTCTTCCAGTGGTTTTTACACATAATTATCTGTATGTTGTTCACATTTTCATTCTGTTCAGGATTAGATTAAACACTTGTGAACGGTTCCAAAAAGGATGTAAATTCTGCTGAGTTGTGTTTCTCAGCTTGAATTCAAGATACTGACTTTACTTTAAAAATTTAAGATACAGTTCTTCCGCTTCTGGTTTAATTCCTTTTATAGGTAACTAAAGTTTAGGTAACTAAAAAGTGTCTTGATTTAACTTTTGGATGTCAATTTGTGGGTCTGGATGTTATTTTAGAGATGCTATAGCAACACAGTGCTTTCCAGATGTGTTGGACCACAGTTCTCGTCAATCTCAGCCACTGTGGAAAACACATCTGGAGTACACCAGGTTTTGGAAAACTCATCTATGGTACTATTTTGGAGCTCATGCACAACACAATAAGTAGACAATTAGATATAATCACACTTAATGTCTCACATATGCAGTAAATTACTATGTCAGTTGTATGAAGTGATTGGAATAAAATTAATGTGGATCAGCTGAAAAGCTATTGACTATTTAAAGTATCCCTATTCAAAAAGTGGTTTCATTTTATTTAAAAACATGGGATCATCTGTGTATTTGAACAGCAATATATAAAGGAAAAAAACTCCTGAATTTTCTCTAGTCTTTTGTGTAGATTTTTGCAGAAGTGATCATTGTCTTTGTATTTCCGTTCTATTGCACTTTTGTGACTCCCCTCCCCCCAATCAATTTGGTCCAGTTTTTGGAAACTGTCTGGACAAGTTTCTGCAGTGTTCTTGGAAAGGTTTTTCAGCAGTGGTTTGCCATTGCCTCATTCCTGAGAGAAAGAAACTGGTCCAAGGTCACCCAGTTAGTTTTGTGCCCAAGCAGGACTACAATTCATGGTCTCCTGGTTTAGCTTTTCCAAATACATTCAATGTTAAGTATCAAAAGGAAGTTTCCATTGCCTGCTAGGTAGAGATTAAAAAGGTAAAGGTTCACCTCGCACATATGTGCTAGTCGTTTCCGACTCTAGGAGGAGGTGCTCATCTCCGTTTCAAAGCCAAAGAGCCAGTGCTGTCTGAAGATCTCTTTGTAGTCATGTGGCCGACATGACTAAATACAAAAGGCACATGGAACGCTGTTACCTTCCCACCAAAGGTGGTTCCTATTTTTCTACTTGCATTTTTACATGCTTTCGAACTGCTAGGTTGACAGAAGCTGGGACAAGTAACAGGAGCTCACTCCATTACACAGTGCTAGGGATTTGAACTGCCAACCTTCTGATCGACAAGCTCAGTGTTTTAGCCTGAGCCACCGCGTCCCTCAGGTACAGACTAGGGAGATGCATTTCAATGCAATTAATGGATACCAACTTCAGAAAGGATACATTAGTATATATGGCATTGGAGTAGGAGGCATGAAAGTGACTAACTTGATAGGGATAGATGATAAGGAGGGTGCAAAAACTAAACAACCATCTAACAAGAAATTTTGGAAAGTATGTCTTCTGTTCCAATACTAGGTCTTTCATTGTTGTCCTTCAAGCATGTGGAATGCATTGCTTTGAAACAGTTCATTTTTGAAATTTGTGGGGGAAAAAATAATGTGAGGATACACTTGGTTTCATACTGTCTGCTGTCCCAGCTTAATAAGTACAAGGATTCAGCTGTGCTTGAATCCATCTGCAGAACACTTCTGAGGTGTAGTCCTTTGGCGACTAGGATTCAAAGTTTTGGATCCTTTGAAGCAGCTTGGAAGAAATTCACAGTTCATTGACTATTATACAAAATTAGGAGCTGGTATTTGTAGCAGCTTCATGTCATTATTTGTGTTGTTCTTTATGTATCATTTTAAAGCAGAACACACTGATTACAATGGAACAATATATGTAGTTTTAAACCGCAGTGTTCTCTAATAAGTTTATAGAATTGTTTTGACATCCCTCCATAAATATAAATGATAACCGGCTGACAATATTGAGAGTGAAACCTTTTCCTGTTAGTTTAAGTGCTTTCAAATGTGGTGAAGTATTGAAAGAATTTCTCTTAGACTCTATGTTATATGCCCTATTGATCATGTCTGTTTACAGAAGTTTTTATGGACTTATGTCCTACTCTACAGAATTAGACAGACAGAGAGAGCAGTCCCTTTTCCTGTACTTTTCATTCAGCTTTCTTTTATTGCTTCTTATACTGACAAAAGCAAGTCTTTTTGGCTTGTTAAGTATAGATTGTTGTCAGCTTAGTTTCTAGGGAAGCACAGCCAAAGTAATCCACCCAAGCTGGACTTTCAGAAACTTTAGAAAGTGTGAGAACTGGAATATTTAGTGCAAGAAACAAAGAAAACATTGTCCATCACACTTCTGCATCTGTGGAAAGGCTTATATGACATTGTTCTTCTGAAGTAGATTTTCTTTAAATGTTTTTTGCAGTTGTTTTCTTTAATTTTGCATTATTTGCCTCTATTCACGTGATTCACTCAACCTTAAAGCAATAAAGTAAATTTTAATCAAGTATTTTGTATGAATCCTGGCATAGCTCATAGAGAAAATCTATCTATGTGATTGCTAAGAGTTGATGGCATATCAGCCACAGCTTCCTAAGTTTCTCAGTATTGCTGCTACACACTGTTAAGGTTTGGTTTTTTTTTAATGCAAATCTTATGGGAAAAGAGAAAAATGTAGCCACCAAATACAATATATAAATACCGTATTTTGGGGGCTATAAGAAGCACCCGAGTATAAGACACACCTTGCTTTTTGGGGAGGAAAATAAGAAAAAAATATTTTACCTCTGCCAACCAGCATCCGGTATTCATCTGGCTAGCCTCCTTTGATGCTATGAGTATATGAGAGAGTTGAGGGATGTTTGGAAACAAACAGTATTTGCTGTATGAGCAACAAGGAAGGAGACCGCGAAGAGCCTGGGCGTGGCTTGTTCTGTACTAAAGCTGCATGCTGTGCTGATATCTGAAACTAAAATTGAAAGTGAAACTTCTTTCCTCTGCTGAACTACCATGTTGGAAAACCTGCTTTTGGTATTGTATATTTATTTAATATGTTATATTATATATGAAGAGAAGTTATTGAATCCTAATGAATCAGTTTCTGAATGTGATTGCTGCTGCAAACTCTGACACGTCCTTGCAGCAAACAGAGAACAGCCAAGTCAGCTTCAGCACATTATTGCAGCCTGATTCAGCATGAGCAGCTGATTGGCAGGTGGATCGGCCTCCTGGAATTCCCCCCAATCAGCTGTTCCAGGCTGCAGGGATTGTCACAGACCATCACTTCCTCTGTTCCTCACCTTTTAGCTACATTCGGTGTATAAGGCGCACCCACATTTTCCCCCTGTTTTAGGGGGTAAAAAGTGCATCTTATACTCTGAAAAATATGGTAACTTAAATAACAAAACAGTGACAGATAATCCCTGATTTATGATCACAATTGAACCCCAAATTTCTGTTGTTAAGTGAGACATTTGTTAATTGAGTTTTGCTCCATTTTACGATATTTCTTGCCACAGATGTTAAGTTTCCCATTGGCTTTGCTTGTCAAAACGTTGCAAAAGTTGATCACATGATCTTGGGACACAGCAATAGTGAGAAGTATGAACCAGTTTCCAGGTATCTGAATTTTGATCGCATAATCATGGGGATGCTACAAAAGTTGCAACTGTGAAAAATGATCATGTCACCTTTTTTTAATTGCCGTTGTAACTTTAAACAGTCAGTAAAGGAACTGTTGTAAGTTGAAGTCTATCTATATTCTGAAAAAAAGAGAAGAAAATGCATCTGCCGATTGCTAGATCTATATTGTCTTCTTTGCTGTTCTTTTCCATTTCCCGATGCCTGGTATTTTAGCCTCCAGGGCAGAGAAACCTTGTTTCTGTTAGATTTTATTGTCTTCACAAGTATCACCCATTTTCAGCTCCTCCCTAGCCCTGCATACCAGTTTTGTTACAGGCTCTTCCATATCTTCATTAGTATGTAGATATTTCTGTTTTCTTTAGGGATCATCGCCCACAGACCATTGGGATTTATTCAGCAACGATATAAAAACAGCATAGAGTTTACATTCCTTTCCTTTTGCGATTATATCATATAGAAAAGGCTGCAGGAAAAAAAAAACTAATTGTGTCAAAGAAAGAAGAAATCCTGGCATAATTATTAGTGCTCCTGGCAAGCTAGGAGAGAGACATTATGGAAGGAGGCATGAAATGAGAGTAGTAGTTAACAGTTTTACTTGCATTCTGAACACCAGAAGAACTAAGATTTCAGCTATATGGGCACTTTCTTGAGATCTAGATTATTAAAAAAGAGAAATGATATTACACATGGAGCACATGTTAAAGAAAGAAAAGGAAGATTTAGCTATTGTAAACTGGATGGACAACTATTTGAATTTTGTTGTGAAATTAAGCTAGGTACATAGCTCAGTAGATAGTATTTTGGCTACAGTGAAGTTTTGTTGCAATTCATTTTTTTTTTCATTTATCAGAAATCTGGGCTAACAAAATAACTATAAAGTCAACAATAAATGAAACAAAATAATCAAAGAAACATATTTAGGAAACACTGGTCATTTTAGGTTAAGAGAGAAAGAGAAATAATCAATATTTATTTAATAAATGTATATTAGAGCTGTGGTGGCGCGGTGGTTAGAATGCAGTACTGCAGGCTACTTCTGCTGATCACCAGCTGTCAGCAGTTTGGCAGATCGAATCTCAGCACGCTCAAGGTTGACTCAGCCTTCCATCCTTCCAAGGTAAGTAAAATGAGGATCCAGATTTTTGGGGGCAATATGTTGACTCTGTAAACCGCTTAAAGAGGGCTAAAGCATTGTGAAGCAATATATAAGTCTAAGTGCTATTGCTATATGCCTCCCATCTCTCTATAAAGTGGGTTCATTTGTTATTTGTAGTTCTATTCCTCTTTGTAGCAATGTCCCTTTTGCACATCCAGAAAACAACATAAAATGAACTCTATGATAAAAAGTGATTTAAAAATCCACTAGTCAGGGCAAGCTCTTGAATTGACCTAAAAGCACATTGTTTACCTTGTTGTTTCAGGATCAGTACAGTATAGTGGGCCAATGTTTCTAATGTTTATGGATTGTAGTTCATGAAAGTTTACAACTAAAATACTTGTCAGGGTGGGTTTTTTTTGTTGGCGCCATATGATTCTTCATTATTTACTGAATATGAAGATCAGGATCTGATCTGAAGCGACCCATGTGGTCTGTTGATCTCATCCATAATGGTTCAGATAAATCTCCCGATCATACAGTACTGAATGCTTGAGTGGGGGGAAGAAAACCCATTTTAGGAACTGCAGAAAGAAGCAGGGAGAGCCTCCTTGTACAATATGGTATTTGTTGCCCTTTGGATCCATACTTTTATGGATTTAGTTCTGGAAATTTATATTTATCCTCCCCCAACAACCTTTTTCCTGTTTCAAGTTGTTTGCGACAACCATGGCAAATCACTGGCAAACAACAACAAAAAAGAAACTCATCTGAATGGCAAATTAATAATGGCTCTCGTCCAAACCATCTTGTTTCATTTTAAAGTATTTCCACACATGGATGGGCTGTTGCCCATTTTATTTATCCCACATTGTTTCCCATCACGTTGGTTTTTCTTCTGCTGCTGAAAGCTTTGAAGATAGAACCTTTGCGGCAAGGGAATTCCATCCTCCTCTTGTTGCAGGCTTTTCCAATAACTGGAGATACCTTTCTTGACTTTTCTCTACATTTACACATCTTGTAAAACAGTATGAACATTCATTTTTATTGTGGGAAGTGCTGTGCTTAGTTGGTAAAGAACATTTTGTAATACTTAGAGGCAGCAGGCTCTCCGAATTAGTTTAAAAAGGAAAAGAAGCCTACAAAGATTTCAAGTGAAAAAAGATAATATTTGCTTACCAGAGAATCAAATAATTTCAAGTTTTATAGACTTTAGAAATAGCACTTAGACTTATATATTGCTTCACAGTACTTTACAGCCCGCTCTAAGCAGTTTACAGAGTCAGTATATTGCCCCCAACAATTTGGGTCCTCATTTTACCACCTCGGAAGGATGGAAGGCTGAGTCAACCTTAAGCCCTGGTGAGATTTGAACTGCCAAATTTCAGGCTGCCGGCAGTCAGCAGAAATAGCCCACAGTTCTGCACTCTAACCACTGCCCCACCGTGAAGAAGAAATGGCAGTCTTCCAGCATGTCTCTGAATTGCAGTATTCCTAGCTTGTCATATTTGTTTTGTTTTTGTTTTAAGCCATATTTAGATAGCTTGCAATAACTTTACAGATGTAGATAGTGTCTTGCTCCTCAGTTGTTGATAAGCAGAGGTTCACATGAGTTTCTGCTTTGATGTCTACCATATGTGGGGAGAAGCCAAGAGAAACATCTCCTATTTTATGATATGAAAATGTTAAGCCATTTCCCAGAAGTTAGTTAATGATATTTCTTGAGGTTTGTCTCTGTTAACCCTGATAACACTGATAAGCTAAGACCAGAATAGACAACTTTTGGCAGAGCAGGGCTATTTTCAATGCTTCTTTTGGAAATCTTGGTAAATGGTGTTGAGGTCGGTCAGTTGGGGGAATGACTTTTTTCAAAGACAGGAAACCTTATATGGGTATTTTATTGAAAAAGAAAATACTGAATTAATGCTTTATGCATTTGGATTTTAAAAAGGGCTAAAGAGGCTATGGAGGAAAGTATAAAATGGCAACTAGTTTAGAGAAAAAAGGGTGAAAATCATATTCCTTCCCTCTCCCGCAACTTGGGAGTCCTCCTGGATTCACAGCTAACTTTTGACCACCATCTTTCAGCTGTGACCAGGGGGGCATTTGCCCAGGTTCGCCTGGTGCACCAGTTGCGGCCCTACCTGAATCGGGAGGCCCTCACAACAGTCACTCGAGCCCTTGTGATCTCTAGGCTGGAATACTGTAATGTGCTCTACATGGGGCTGCCCTTGAAGAGCATCCGAAGACTACAGCTAGTCCAGAACGCGGCCGCGCGAGTGATCGTGGGCGCACCACGGTTCGCCCATATAACACCGATCCTCCGTGAGCTGCACTGGCTACCTGTTGGTCTCCGGGTGCACTTCAAGGTCTTACTCACCACCTATAAAGCGCTCCATGGTAGTGGATCTGGCTATTTGAGAGACCGCCTTCTGCCGATTACCTCCCTGCGCCCCATCAGATCGCATAGAGTTGGCCTCCTCCGTATTCCATCCGCCAGTCAGTGCCGACTGGCGACTACTCGGAGGAGAGCCTTCTCTGTTGCGGCTCCGACACTATGGAACAATCTCCCCGTGGAGATTCGTACCCTCACCACCGTCCAGGCCTTCCGCACAGCCCTCAAGAACTGGCTAGCCCGTCAGGCCTGGGGATAATTTGATTTTGCCCCCCCCGAATGTTGAGTGAATGTTGAGTTTTATTATCTAATCTTTACTTTGTGCACATTTCTTTTTTGTTATTGTCCCACACTTCCTTTCCCTTTGTGACTGTAAGCCGCCCTGAGTCCCCTCAGGGAAAAGGGCGGCCTATAAATAAACAAATTGAAATTGAAATTGAATTCTCTTTACTTTCTTTACTTTTGTGTACATATTCAAAAATTCTAATGAAAGAAAACAGAAATGATGTAAAGATAGCAAATAAGCAGGGTTATATACAGATAAGACTGTAATATTCTATTTCTTGATTTTGGAGAAAAAATGGAATTTACTTGTGTCTATGTGTTTGTGTTTCAATTGTGTAATATCTAATTTA
The DNA here is from genome assembly GCF_051295495.1 of Thamnophis sirtalis. Lineage (NCBI taxonomy): Eukaryota > Metazoa > Chordata > Lepidosauria > Squamata > Natricidae > Thamnophis > Thamnophis sirtalis. The sequence continues at coordinate 50,364,736 of NW_028261383.1, read as the reverse complement.
GGAATATTTCCCTTTCAAAATATTAGGAAATAACTAAACCAAAATTTGATGGTAGAGTTGATGGGGTCTCCATATAAAGTGGCTTAGTAATTATATACAATCCTGTGGCTGAGGTTGTTATGTTTGACAAGAAATTAAATTCATAGTCCAGAATTAAAGTGGGATCATAACAAAGTGGGCATTTCAAAAATGAAGATCAATTATTATTTTAGATATTTTAAACTTTCATTTCTGTGGGGATATTTTATTGGCCCAAAGCCAATAGATGAGAATAAATACTATGGGTTTAATTGGAACTATCATTTAGTATATAGTATTAAAGATTAAGATACAACTACAAGTTGTACAGTTGATTTCATAAAATTATATCAGAATTCTCCATTTTCAAGGGTAATTGATTTTCTCTATCCCAACTGATTGTTATAACCTACTTTCAGGACATTAAAACACAGTTTCACATTGTTGTTTAATCTCCCTTTCTCTAAATCAGACACATAGGCACACACATACATACCCTGTGGAACATTTCCATAATGTTTTCAGGAAGTCTTGTCTTTATCACATATGCTTAATTAAACTAAGCTGTCAATGAGGCGATAAACCAAAGCAGAACCCACTTGGGAGCAGAATGCAAATTTGGAGCAATAAATAGAGGTCTTGGGAAAGGTCTCAGTGGCTTCTACGAGTTCAATTTACCACCCAAGGTCATTCATATTTGCAGTGAATTAGTTGAAGGAGCTCATCTTCCAAGTGTGAAAATGAGTGTGAGAGTAAACTGTGAAACAAATGCAAACAAAAAAAAGGCTGTTTGATTATATAATCTATGCTGCATTTACCTCTTTTGAAGGCAGAATATTTTAAACCTGGGTTGAAACATCTACTGTGAAGGAATAGGCACCACCTTCCAAGACAGTTTATCCTATTGTTAAATAGCTGTATCGTTAAGAGTTTTTTTTCCTGAAGTTTAATTAAAATCTACTCTTTTGTTTATTTAAACTCTTGCGGTTGTGGGTTTTTTTGTTTTCTGTTTTGGTCTTGTAGAGGAAGTCTTAATAATTTCAACCCATAAACTATATGACAGTCCTTTAGATATTCAAATACAACCATCATGGCTTCCCTCAATCTTCTTTGTTCTACACTAAACAAGGCTCCAATATTTAAAGTAATTCTTCTAAAGTTTTTCCATTCAAGATATTATCATCTTGGTTTCTGTTCTCTGGACACGCTTCAGTTAGTCAGTGTCCTTCCTAAAGTGTAGAGTCTAGAATTGGATGTCTAGATGTGATCTGACTGATGCAGAATAGTGAAGAATGAGAAATTATATGATAAAAGACTGTGGATTCTGGCATCCTTTCCAGATCTTTTATCAGCAGTGGTCATAGGAGGCACTGCTATTTTCTTCTGGGAAATTAACATGTTGCATTTGTGATGTGTAAATATGTGCAAACTCTCCTCAGGGACTAATCAGGTTGTGGACATACAAGTTGTGTGTGTGTGTGTGTGTGTGTGTGTGTGTGTGTGTGTGCGTGCATCTGTAAATTTCTCCTATGTATGTATGTATTGTGTCTCAGTATATGTATGGTGAGGATTTAATCAGGATGAGTGCATAAATATTGACGCTAGCTAAATGTCTATGGAGATTCTCAGTCATCCAGCTCATGATTGTCTGAAATGTGCTTCCTCAAAAGGCAAATGGACTTTGTTTTTCCTCGAACATGGTTCACTTCTCATCCAAGAAATTTCTTCAATCAGAACTGAAGAGCTTCTTGGATGAGAAGTTAAACATCTTCAAGGAAAAACAAAGTCCAATTGCCTTTTGAAAAAAACACCTTTGGGGGTTTGACTCTAGCTATTTCCATACATCCTTAGCCATGGCAGGAAGAAATATCACTTTCAGAACTTTGCCTTCAGTCTTGGTTCCTTTACCTAACCTGCTGCCCATACAGGAAGTAGCACACATTACTTTTTGTGCAGTGATTGGAATGTGGAAAGATGCTGTGTGCTACTTTCTCAGTTCCAGAGAAACAATCTCCCTTTAAACACAGCAGGAGTGCTTAACTGGAGAATCTCATTAAGTTAAATCTAGGAAGGAGAGAATTCATAGCATAAAGACCAAAAATCTATGGCTTACTATAATTATTATCCGTGCTAGGTTTCTTTTCACTTGGTGGTAGAAATAACCATCAACCAACCATTGGGTTCAGTTCCAAGTGGGAAGAAAGACACTGGAAACATGAAGGCTGATTGGAAAGATAGTTTATTGATGGATAGGACCACATACGTTTTAGGTCCTGCGCAGCTGAACACATGGAGGAGAGAGAGGGGGGGAGGTATTTATATCCTCAATTGGGTCTTGCACTTGAGCTTCCTGTTCCTGTGGCAAGGGCAAGTATTCTAAAGGTTGCTATCAGACTCCCAGAGGCTATGCAGGGATCATAGGTTGTCTGAGCTCCCAGGTTTGGTTGAAACTTGGAGGGTGATGTAATGTTCCTAGGTATTTGTGCCATGTGGTGAGCTACTAGTTGGGTTAGTCCTATTATTTATTTATTTATTTATTTATTAAATTTTGTATGCCGCCCACTCTCAAAGAGACTCAGGGCGGCTTACAATAAAAGGGAGGGGGGATATATAAAAAATAAATAACAGTTTAAAATTACACAACAGTCACAAACCTGAAGTGGGGCTGGACAACTCAACAGCCCCAGGCCTGCTGGAACAGCCAGGTCTTAGTTGCTTTGCGGAAGGCCGGAAGGGTAGTGAGGGTCCAGATCTCAACGGGGAGCTCGTTCCAGAGGGCCGGAGCTGCAACAGAGAAGGACCTCCCCCCCGGGGTGTCGCCAGCCAACATTGGCTGGCAGATGGAATCCGGAGAAGGCCTAGTCTGTGCGATCTAATCAGTCTTTGGGAGGTAATTGGCAGGCGGCGGTCTCTCAGGTAACCAGGTCCGATGCCATGAAGGGCTTTAAAAGTAACGACTATCACTTTGAAGCGTGTTCGGAGCCCAATGGGAAGCCAGTGCAGCTCGCGGAGGATAGGTATAACGTGGGCGTACCTAGGTGCACCCACAATCGCTCGCGCGGCTGCATTCTGGACTAACTGAAGTCTTCGAACACTTTTCAAGGGCTGCCCCATGTAGATTATGTGCTGGAGGATCATGTCTTAGTCCCATCACCCTGGAGCTGAAGGCCTTCTGTCTTGTAAATAGAGTGGCCCAGTCTTACTGGGGCTATTAAGAAATGTGGGGGCTGCTTTCCAAGAGCATGTTTATCCTTTGGGGAAATATAATATTCTGCCTTTTTAATATTTCTCAAAATGTTCCATTTTTCTAGGAGAAGGGTGGGTGCTAACTTTCTACACACTCTTTAAAACTCTCCCAAGAGAAATTAATGAGGAGCAAAATTATTTATTATTTCTGATAAATAGTTAGGAAAGGAGCAATTGATAGCAAACTGGTGTGCAAGCTCTGTATTGTGCATGTGCATTTAATGAGCCTTGACAGAAGGTTGAAGATTCTTTCAGTAGGAAAGGTGTCCTACTGCAGAGGTAGAACATATTCCACAAGGTCATTGCTTGGAAGCAAGCAAGCAAACTTTGGCTGCTGAGTAAGTCTCGGTTCTTTCAATCAGCCAGACTGTAAATGGCTATAGAGGCGTAAGGCCGGATGAGAGAAGGTGATTTTGCAGTGAACCATTCAGTGCCTTTGATGTGGTTGACTTTTCTAGGCTTTTTCTCCTTGCAGCTCAGAAAGTTAACATATGAGGCCTTGTTCCCCATATTTCACAGAAAAAACACAATTTTCTTTCTGGATTGCATGGATCCAGCTTCAGTGTGGTTCATCAAGGAGCTGTCTAGACAGATGGATGGACTGATATGGATATAGATATATATAGGGAAAAATGATAAGTGAGCACCTGTCTACCCTAGATGAGTTCAAATCACCAGGACCGGATGGATTACACCCCAGGGTTCTGACGGAACTGGCAGATGAGATCTCAGAACCACTGAACTATATCTTTCAGATATCCTGGAGCACCAGGGAACTGCCAGAGGACTGGAAAAGAGCTGATGTGGTTCCCATCTTCAGAAAAAAAGGGGGAAAAAATAGACCCAGGAAACTACAGACCTATCAGCCTGACCTCAATACCAGGAAAGATTCTGGAAAAGATAATCAAACAACTGCATTCAGTTTTGGTTGCCACGTTATAGAAAAGATGTGGAGACTCTAGAAAGAGTTCAGAGAAGAGCAACAAAGATGATTAGGGAACTGGAGACTAAAAACATATGAAGAACGGTTGCAGGAACTGGGTATATCTAGTTTAATGAAAAGAAGGACTAGGGGAGACATGATAGCAGTGTTCCAATATCTCAGGGGTTGCCACAAAGAAGAGGGAGTCAAACTATTCTCCAAGGCACCTGAGGGTAGAACAAGAAGCAATGGATGGAAACTAATCAAGGAGAGAAGCAACCTAGAACTAAGGAGAAATTTCCTGACTGTTAGAACAATTAATGGAACAACTTGCCTCCAGAAGTTGTGAATGCCCCAACACTAGAAGTCTTTAAGAAGATGTTGGATAGCCTTTTGTCTGAAACGGTATAGGGTTTCTTGCCTAGGCAGGGGGTTGGACTAGAAGACCTCCAAGGTCCCTTTCAACTCTGGTATTGTATTGTATTGTATTGTATTGTATTGTATTGTATTGTATTGTATTGTATTGTATTGTATTGTATTGTATTGTATTGTATTGTATGTATATACAGTAGATATAAATATATAGATAGCTACGGTACATAGATATGATAGATAGATGATAGATAGATAGATAGATAGATAGACAGACAGACAGACAGACAGACAGACAGACAGATCTATATAGACATATAAATATAAGGATCTGAATATGTGTTGTGTCTATACAGCGTTGTGTATTTCTGCTCTCTCCTGGCATTGTTTCTCTGTTTCTGTGTATGCAGTAATAATATGTCTACTGAGAAGCATAGGGCAAGCTGCATGTGTTCTATCTTGGGTCACGTGGCACAGAGTGGGAGGCTCACAAAGGATATTCAGCAGTATTTCAAGGGATTCCCAACTGAAAAGAGATGTATTCTGGTTTTTTGTTTCTGGGTTTTTTCTTTGTGAATGTGATTTTTCTTTTACCATCTGCTTTCCGTATGCCAAATTTGGTCCTGTTATGTTTGTTTTCAGAGGGTTACCTTACTTATGCACAAAGCGACTGAACAAAAGAGACAGATAGAATTCTCCGCTCTTTTAGATTTACTTTTGATATTCTACTGCAATGGAAAGAATAAATAAAAACAGGGGCGTCTGCCCCATACTCTGGCACCATCTCCCCTCCCCTGCCATGAAAAATAACAGGCCCCATCTCTGCTTATCTGTGGAAAAAACCATTAAGATCTGGTTTTCTTCTCAAGGGTTTGGGTCTGAGTGGCGTCACCATTTGGTTGGTTAAGTTCAGGTAATACTATGTTTTCCCCAAAATAAGACAGGGTCTTGTTTTCTTTTGACCCCTGAAATAAGCACTTAGCCTTATTTTCAGGGAGGTCTTGTTATTTTTGAGGTGCAGGAGGCAGCGAGCGTGGTCACCTCATGGCTGCTGCTGTGTTGCAATATTTTTTTGAGAGGGCTTATTTTCAGGGGCGGGCTTATTTTAGAGCATGCACTCAAAAGCCCGATTGGGCTTATTATCTGGGGAGGTCTTATTTTCAGGGAAACAGGGTATTTTAAATATGAACACCATGGATCCTACCAGTTTATGGTTTTATGTCATGATGGTCATAAATTATTTCAGTCATGACTTTCTTTTACTGCAGTTGTTAAGCAATCATGGCAATCATAAAACAAACACACAGACATTAAATGAGTGCTGTGGTTGTTAAATGAACCCATTCAATGTGGTGCAGTTGGTGGTGGGGAGAGTGACTGTCAGAACTTTGGAACTGGGCTGTAAGGGTGCCAAGTAACACCCCCAATGAAAGAAGACTCTGAGGCTTGAGGTTTCTCAGAGTTCCATTTTATTAGAGATGTCATATTGGCACATCTGGGAAAACCCGAATCTGAAAGTTTCCAGGTTTTCCCCACCCAAACGAAACTTCAAGACCCTACCAGCACCTACATGTCCATCATATGGTCCAATCAAACACCATTCCAACTGGAGATGCCTCCCAGTCACGCCCACCCCAGGTGCAGGGCAAGATGCCTTTGACTCTCTAACAATGTTATTTTGACTATATCTACCCCACTCCATATAATTTTCCCTCCCAGTTTCCCACAGCGATTAATGTGGCAGGCCTGAAAGCCCAATGCAAACGATGGCTTACAGGCCTGACAACTCCCCTTTTCCAGGTAACTTTGACCAATTGTGAGTCAAGGACTACCAGGACTAAATGACTGGTTGTAAATTGAGGACTAAATGACAAGTTGTAAATCAAGGCTCACCAGGATTAAAAGTATTTGTTAAATAACTCCTAAAGAATTATAAAGGTTTCTTAAATGACTTTATCTGTTTGTAGGAAATTAGCACCCACCCCTCTCCTAGAAAAATGAAATATTTTAGGAAACATTAAAAGGGTAGAATATTTCCCCTAAAAGGTAAGCAGAAACTCATCCCCCCCCCCACATTTGTCAATACATAACAAAGATCTACCTCCTTCAGGCAGAGCCATAATAGGAATTCCAAGGCCCTTTCATTAGATCATCACCCAGCAAGGCTCAACCAAGCTAGGAACTCAAAAACACAACCTACAAAGTTACCTCTGCATGGCTGCATAGGAGTCTGACAACCAATCAGAATACAAACTCAAATTCAAATCCCAACAGGGGGTATAAATCTCTCTCTCTTTCCATTCCATGTGCTTTTTTTGCCGGAGGTTTTCTCAAGCCATGTGATCTTGTCCACCATTAAAACCATCATTCTAAACAGCCACCATGAATCCAGTGTCTTTTTCTCCACTTGGAACTGAACCCAGAAGGATATTTCTTCCAGCATGTTAAAGCACTTTATTTTCTTACAATCTGAAGAGTGCGCTGTAGTTACTATAAACATTTTGCATTTAAAATGGTCTCTCATGAATTAGGTAGCATCTTCACCTTTACTGATTCATGGCTACATAAACTATGCAGTGTGCAACAATTATTGAAAATAAATGCTGTTGACCTTTTCTTGTTCACTCCTCTTCAACTAGATCCCCAATTTGTCAATGTAATTGGGTACTTTTTACTTTTCTTTAACCAGTTTTCTTTCTCAAAAGTGGAAATGAATCCTTGGGTAACCCAGTTAATATAATGAAGTTTACCTTCTTGATTCCATAGGAGTTAATGGCTAAGGCCACGGTTAAACATTTTCTTTTGAAAGCTGTGCTAAGTAGGGCAGTTTGTAAAGCCAAGGTCAATGGCAAAGCGAGCGGTTGGAACATAGCCTTGGTTTTAAATTTTATGTTTCTGGCAAGTACTATAGTTATGCCTGTCAGTTCATAGGCCTTGCTCTACATTTTACTGCCATGGGCAATTTTAACTATTAAGCACTGAAGTGTATCCTTAAAATGGCAAAGGGGTTTGCTTTTTATCTGTAATTTACGGGGGATGCCTTATCCCTGTCAGTGAAAAGAGTACAAGCATCAGCATTAGGAAAGAATGCATAAGACTAATGGCTGATGACTCAGTATTTCAGGGCACTTAATCTGAGAATTCTGGGATCAACAGAAGTTCAAGCAAATGTGAAGTTGTTTTAAGAAAAACGAAAAGGAATGTTAGTAACAAGATTGAAAGGACAATAAATACACGAAAGTTTTGGAAATTTCTGGGCATTTTATATAGCAATGCACTTTTTTTCCTTCATGAACATTTGCATGGTCTTTGTCTATTTTATTATCATTCACTGTGTTTCAGATATTGGCATGTTAAAACCTACCGTATTCTGTAAATAAACTTCACCCAAAAATCCTTTTCCATCCCCAAAACTCCTTTTCTTCCAAGCTTTACCCTTCTGATCCAAATAATTTCATGACTCATTGTACCTAAATTACATGTACACAGAGAAAGAAAGTGAAGTGGATCTAATAGGTTTCCTGGAAGCCTTAGATATATCCCACAGGACATTCTAGTCTAGTCTATCCTATCTAACAACAAAAAAAAAGACTAGGGGTGACCTGATAGCAGTCTTCCAATATTTGAGGATCTATCACAAAAAAGAGGGGGTCAACCTATTCTCCTAAGCATCTGAAGGCAGGACAAGAAGCAAGTATTAGTTTGGATGAAGGAGAGAAGCAACCCAGAACTAAGGAGAAATTTCCTAACAGTGAGAAAAATTAATCAGTAAAACAGGTACAGAAGTTTTGGATGCATCATCACTGGAGGTTTTTAAGAAGGGTTTAGACAGCCATTTGTTTGCAATGGTATAGGGTCTCCTGCTTGGGTCTCCAACTCTGTTATTTTGGCCTTTGAGAAGATGTTTCATTGAGGAATCATTTTTGTTATTGATCTGGCTAAATGATTTCAGCAGTGGTAAATAAGACAATTAAAATGACAAGGAGTGATGTACCTCTTTGAGGGGAGGATTAAAGTGTTGTTTCATTGAGTCAGTCATAAATGCAAGAACATTCCTGCCTTGCTCTACCCATCTGTTTCTGACTTCTGTCCATAGCAAGGGAAACAGGGAAATTGGCATCATATCGCCAAAGCTGCAGACTAAACATTTTATTTATGGATAGGACAGAAACAGTTCTCTTTCTGATTCATTCCAAAACCCTGCATTTAGAAAAGCCAGCCATCATTGCTGATTGATCTCAGCTGCAATACTCTTGAGTAACCACTTGGATAACCTGTCACTGGCCTTAACACACAAGGAATTGGATCCTTTGCCTGAACTGTCCTACATGGCTGACACTTAATGTGTTTTTCAAAAACAATGAATCAGAAGAGAAGATTTTGTGAAATGTAATTCCAAGCAAAATTCTTTTTTATGAAACAAATTACGGAGAGCTTCATCTGGAGATCGTGGTGAAAACCTACACCAATAATAGTCAGGCAATTGAATTTGGTGATATGAAAATTGAGTTACAACTCTACTGTCATGGTTTTGGTTCTCAACTTCAGATTCCATGGCCGTGACTAAGGATAACCGAGTCATAGCCCACATTTTAAAAAGTCTTCTAAGAGCACCAGGGAATGTTGCAATGCTTTTTCTCCCTTTTTGTTTTGGAGAGGAACCAAAATGTTTTCAAAGAAAAAAAAATCAAGAAAGTCCATTTTGAAAAAAATACTTTTGGGGATATCCAACTAGTACATTTTAAAATTCATTTTAAAGTTAAAAATATATGTTCAGTCTTGCTAGAAAAGTTTATCCCTAGAAAATCATGATAGGGATATATATTTTAGAATTATATAGCGTTCAGGATTCAGTATGAAAAGGTATTTCAGAGTTCATGAGGATATAAACATATCATTGCTGTTCAACTCTTTAAGAAGTGTTTCTTTATAATTCCAGGCAAATGATGTAGCTGCTTTAAGCAACTGTAGATAAGTACTACTTTTACATCTCCCAAAGTGTGAGGTAGTAAGTCCCCACTCCTCTCATCCAAGAAGCTATTGAACTGAAGTAATTTTCTTGGATGAGAAGAAAAAAAGGGAGGAAAAGTCCAGTTGCCTTTCAAAAAAGTCATCTTTGGAATAACCATGACTTAAATGATTGAGAATCTCTACAGATACTAGTTGGATACCAGTCACAATATAAATGGCTAATAATACATTTTTTAAAAAAAAATGCAAATGCAGCATTTCTAAGCATAGGATGAGATATTACCTTGTGTCAAGGATTTGCCATTTGTTTAAAAATCAGGATTTCTTGTTTAGTACACATGTTCTTCACCATCGGCCATGAAAAGGGTCATATTAAGAGAATGAAATATTAAGAGCATGAAGCCCACTACACTATTATTCATACTGAATACAGATTCTCTCTTGCTTATATGAGAAGTATCAGATATCTGAGAGCTCTGCCTCAGACTTGTTATTTCCAACAACTGTGCATACTGTTTGTTCTTTTGAAGTTTTTCACACATTCTCCACATCCCTATAGTTCAAGCATATGCTAACGATGTATGGTTATTGTGTGTGTTTTGTGTTTGTTTCTGATAGAAGTTGAAATATGAGAGGCAGGATCATGCATCAATTCTTGGATAAGAAAACATTAGAACACTTGAGGCATGATACCTTCATAGGTTAGGTTGCATTGGCTTGAAGACAACATAAGCATTTTTACGCAGCACATTGAGGCTGTAGTTTCCTAAATGGTGGAGACCATTTTTTGTTATTGTTGCTAAGAATCAAATACCAGTCAAGATATAGAATGAATAGAAAATAAATTTGGTGTGGTGATGAGTGTGCTCTACTAGGAACAAGGAAATCCAAGTCCTAGTCTTTAATCTTTTCTTAGGCACAAAAGCCAGCTGGGTAACTAGTTCACTTTAGCCAATTTTCCTTCCTTTCTTTGTTTCTCTGCCTATCTCTTTCTCCTAGACCAGGTGTTGCCAAACGTAAACACTCAAAGTGCCATTTGGACCCATTTGCCACAGAAAAGAAAACACCGGGAGCCACAAAGGTCCTAACCGGAAGCCCCCTGTTCAATCCTGGAGCTGGTTCAGTTCCCCCACCATAGAGTCTCCTCCTAGTGTGGCATACTTTTTCCTCTACCTGTCATAACCGAAAGCCCTATCAATTGTGGAGACAACTGGAAAACCCTCCCCTTGCCATAGAGTTTTCTTCTGGCACACTGTGCTTCTCTTCCCCCCACCCCCAATCGGAAGCTCCTCTCAAAATTGTGGCGCCGACTGGTGACGGAACCACAGCAGAGGGAGGAAAGAGCCACATGCGGCTCCAGAGTCGCAGTTTGCGACCTCTGTCCTAGGCTAAAAAGTTGAAAGCCATTCAAGAAGAAGGTAGAGAAATTTCTAAAAACGTTGGCATGAAAACTGCATGGATTGACTTGAAGGATAGCTGCAGCTTTTGAATATATATGGAAGTTAAGAAGCAGAAAGATTAATACACTAGAGATGATATATCTGGGGTCCTTGATGCTTTCTGGGTTTGGTAATTTTCTTGCAGATATTTCATTACCCAATTAGATAGCATCATCAGTGCACTAGTTGATAATGAAACATCTTTAATAAAACCACCAAGCTCGGAAAGCACTAAGGATCCCACAGTTCAACAAATATTCTTTTCTATTGGTAGAGATGATATAATTTGACAATGATTTAACATATGTTTCAAATTTTATTTAATTGAAGATCCTGTTCTCAAAATCTGTTTTTTTTATTCATTTAAAAGGTTTATATATTTCCCACTCCTCTATTAGTTCTGGAAAATTAACAAAGATGAATTAAAAACATTTTATAAAACCACTAAAATAAAAAATAAAGCACAAATTTAAACAGAAGCACTGAAAGACTTGAGCATTATTATTTTCATGGTCATATTTACACATTGGTACCCAAGTGACAATGTTACACACTTTAAAGAAATAAAATAGTGTAGAAAGATAAAATAATAAAAAGGAAAGTGAAATAGAATAAGGATAAAAATAATAGTTAACAATAGAAAAATAGATAAAAAGGGAAATTAGCTCTTGATTACCTTCATCCATAGCACGAGAAAATGAACCTGTAAGACTATTTTTATAATAATCATTCAAAACCTTAAACAATTACCTTTATAATAGCAGTAGCAATTACACCAACCTTGGCTAATTTTTCTGCTTTAGAAAGAAGAGTTGTTTTTCTCATCATCAGATCAACCAGCAGTGTTTAACAAGAGTGATTATTTTAAAGTGGTTTAAAAATGGCAAAAGAGTTGGGGGACAGTATTCTCCACATCTTGAAGTACACTATTTGGATTCCAGATGTTCTGGAAATAAATCCTCCAAAAGAGAAAGCTTTGTTTGGGGTAAAAAGTCTTCCACTTACATTGACAATCAATGTACTTATGCAAACCAAGGACATAGCAATAGCACTTAGGCTTATATACTGCTTCATAGTGCTTTATAGCCCTCTCCAAGCGGTTTACAGAGTCAGCATATTGCCCCCCAAAATCTGGGTCCTCATTTTACCGACCTCGGAAGGATAGAAGGCTGAATCAACCTTGAGCATGCTGAGATTCAATCTGCCAAAATGCTGGCAGCCGGTTATCAGCAGAAGTAGCCTGCAGTACTGCACTCTAACCACTGCGCCACCATGGCTCAATGGCTATTAGCTTTTATTGTTTTGTGTGACTACCTCTGAAGATCATCTGCTTGGAGATGAGTGGGCTTCTTGTGCAATTGGTTGACCATTTGTGAGGGCAGAGTACTATACTAGGTGGGCGAGGGATACTGTCAAGCCAGCCTCCCTCAGCAACCAAGAAAGAAACCACTTAATTCCATTTCGCAGAATTAAGAGTACTTTTACTGGTTATGAAAAGATAGCAGCTAAGCAAAGCAAGATCTGAGGCAAAAGCGCGCGTAATCATAGATATCAATATGTAACCCAACCCCCTCCCCCTGGTAACCCCATCCCTAGTCCAATCTGCAAATCCCTTAGGTGTCATGTGAGTTCCATCTTCAAAAAGCATCATCAGGTTGGTATTCAGGACAGTTAGCCTTGGCGGCTCCAATCACTATCTCCAGAATGCGCAGTAGATGGTGAGAACAAAACTCCCTTTACACAATCCCTCCTGTATTTAAAACTTCCCTTCCCAAATACCAGGCCTCCCCCTCCCCATTTCAATGGCAGCCGAAAGCAAGTAGCGAAACAGAGGCTGACAGATACAATCCAGCAATCCAGTTCATGGGGAAAATGATGTACTCTGGTTGCTGTGAATAGGCACGCTCACACAACATACGTAAAAAAGCCTAGACGTATGGTATATTAAAATATGTTGTGGGTTCCTAATCTATAACAGAGAGTTTTGGCTTTGGTATCCATCTGTTTCATAAGGTGGGCTCCACCATGTAGATCATAATTGAATATATTGTAGAAGGAATAAACTACTCTTCAGAAAGAATGTAGAATTACACAGCTAGTTCAAATCTTTGTGCCTAAATGGGAATCATTGTTATGGTTTTCCAAGCAAAATCAGATTCTTCAAATATATTAATCTTTTAGATTTCTTTTGTTGTTTCCATGAGTATACACAATGATATTACTACAAATTATTATTCAGTTGTTCTGTTTCATGTCCTGCAATTCGATCAGAATTCAATCACTTTATTGCTTCCAGTGGTATTTTGATATTAAAACCTGCATCTCTTTTCTTTTCTTTTCTTTCCCTCCCTCCCTTCCTTCCTTCCTTCTTTCTTTCTTCCTTTCATTCATTCTTGATAAACCAGTGCATGTAAGTCATTCAAGCATTTTCATTCTGGGATAGGGCTATATCAGTCTGGCAGCTGTTGCTTTGATTGCAAAGGGTATGCTTGACAGTTCAGGACGAGTTTCATAACAAATGGCAACTTCTGAAAGGATTAAATACATTTTCAGTAGGACCATCTCTGAAGAGCTTTATAATTTAAGCTCTGAAACGTTCTTAATAATAAATCAGCAAATGTATATTGGTCCATAAGGGGGTCGATATAAGCAAGTTCAGCGATTTCCAAAGACAGAGACAGTGAGTCTTATATATCATGTCTCTATTGACAATGTAGTTTATTTGAGGATGGTACAGAAATGATAGTTTTCGGTAACTGCTGCACAAGAGGTTTGCTGTTAGTTTTAAACTATGCACTACCGTTCCATTGCATTAACCTCAAACTTCGGTATGCTTAGTTCAAGGCATTTATATGGAGGGTGCTGGATAATTTCAGTCTGGACTCATGTTTTGAAATCCGCATATATAGCTATATGCAAGGATTGCTACAGGCTGATGAAGGTATGGCACATATCAGGCTGTCAGCAGTTTAAATAACACAAAAGGAGAATGGAAAAAGGTCACACATTGTCCTCATCCATTCAATTTCTTTGTTTCAAACGTTTTTCTCCCCTGCCTCCCAAGCTGCTTATTCACCTTTCCATTTAGCCTGGTAAGCCTCAAAACAGGATATTTTTGTTTGTGTATTGCTTTACTTATAGCAGAAATATTTTTCCTTTCTGTCACAATTTAATAAACAGCACAGCCTTAGACCAGTGCTCTTAAAATAACCCAATTTAGAGAATATCAGAACTTGTAGGTCTCCTATCCAACCCCCTGCCCGAGTAGGAGACCCTATACCATTCTGGACAAGCAGTTGTCCAATCTCTTCTTAAAGACCTCCAATGTTGGAGCACTCACAACTTCTCAGGGCAAGCATTCCACCAATTAATTGTTTTCACTGTGAGGAAATTTCTCCTTAATTTTAGGTGGGATCTGTCCTTGATAAACTTCCATCCGTTACTTCTTGTCTTGCCCTCAGATGCTTTGGAGAATAGGTTGTCCCCCACTTCCTTGGGATGGTTTCTCAAATACTGGAAGTTATCATGTCATTGCTGATCCAGAGATATCTTAAAACCCAGATCTCTTTTTTTAAAATTTCAAGTCTTGCTGGCATCTTGTAATAGCCATTCTGAATTAATATTATTTTGTGCACCTCTATAGAATGATGAGACACGGTGGCTCAGTGGCTAAGACGCTGAGCTTGTCGATCAGAAAGGTTGGCAGTTCAGCAGTTCGAATCCCTAGTACCATGTAAAGCAGTGAGCTTCTGTTACTTGTCCCAACATAGCTGTTCGAAAGCATGTAGAAATGCAAGTAAAAAAATTAGGAACCACTTTTGGTGGGAAGGTAACAGCATTCCGTGCACTTTTGGCATTTAGTCATACCGGCCACATGATCACAGAGACATCTTCAGACAATATTGGCTCTTTGGACGAGTACCGCCCCCTAGAGTCGGAAACAACTAGCACATATGTGCGAGGGGAACCTTTACCTTTATCTATAGAATGAGCTCTTTAGTGAGTTAAATCAAAAACAGGCTGACCAAATTAGGGCACAACATAATGCATGGATACAGCCGTTAATTTCTTCATTTTTGTTTTGTAGCAAACCAGACAGAGAGAAATAGTGTGAAAAAAAGCAGAGAGCATGTAGCCGAAAAAGACAAATCTTGCTTTATTTTGCACGCATGAATCAGTGGTGTGAATATTCCATAATAGATCACTCCTCTTTAGAAGGTTTCCTATGAGATCAGATATGATCCAGATTTGTTGCCATTGTCTCCCAACATAATCTATGGAACAGGTAATAACTCATGTACCTTATCTCACACTAATCCTGTGACCTCCATCTGGATTCAGTTTGTAGTGCATTTTTGCAGCCTCCAAAACCACCTCTGGCTTCAGTTGCTAAAACTGATGGGGTGGTTTTCTGCCATTCTCAGGAGGAAATATTGACATGCAGTTGGGCTATCCCTAAAAGAGGCTTAGCATAGTTAAATGACTACAAAATAAACCCGTTCGTGTCCTTCAAACCCAAAGAAAAAAACTTGAAATCCTGAACTGTTCCTCCTTGCATCTATACCCAACATTCAGACCATTCCCCTGCCACCAAATTAAACGTCACCTCTGGCCTACTTGCTCACATTAACAATAATAATTTAGATAATTCACATGGGCTAAAATAAAAGGGGAAGTCAGCTTTGTAAATGAAACACCATTTCAGGGAAAGGAGTTCTCCACCAGATTTCTGTCCTAGTCCTGAAAACAGGTAGTCCTCAACATATGACTGTGATGGCACTCTCCCACTGCAGTCATATGTTGTGATCATCATAAAAATCAGGTCAGTCATAACCGTGAGGACATTGCATGACCAACCAATTTTACAGTCTGTTTTGCAGTGGTCGTTAGGTGAATCCATTCTTTTGTTATGACTCAGTTTGGCCCAAAAACCAGGACTAACTTCTGGTTTTCAGCAAAAATGTAATAAGCTGCAGTCACATGACTGGGGGACACGGCAAATACCTGTAAATCAGAGATGGTATTCAATAGGTTCTGACCAGTTCTGGAAATTTTGAGTAGTTTGGAGAACCAGTAAATATCATCTCTGAATGGCCCCGCTGCCATCTATTGTCTGCCTCCAGAGTCCCAGCTGATCAGGAGGGAATGGGGATTTTGCAGTAACCTTCCCCAGGTTCCCCAGTGATCAGGAAATGGAGATTTTAAAGTATCCTCCTCCTGCCATGCCCACCAAGCCACGCCCACCAAGCCACGCCCACAGAACTGGTAGTAAAAAAATTGAATCCTACCACTGCTGTAAATGCAGCCATTTTGTCAAGCTCCAGAAATGCAGTCACACGACTGCGGGCGGGGGTGGGGGGGAGACTGTTGGAACTTTAGAACCAGTTCACGCCTCTCTTTTTGCAGTTAGCTCACAACTTGGAACAGTAGGTAGATAACCTGTTGTTCTAAGTCAAGAATTATCCATAGACATTAGTCTCAGAAACAAAATGGCACAAATGTCTCAAGGTCTGCCAAGGGTAGAGTTTTGGTTAAGTTGGCCATTGCTTGCTACCAAAAAATATGCATCAAGCAAAAGATTGTCCGAAAAAGGAGGCCCATTGGACTGATATTTCCAAGTCTCATGGGGTTATTTGAGTTTTGCAGTTTCGCTCTTTTGTTTTTATATTCCCTAAAAGGGTCAAAGAGCAAATAGGTTATTAGATTTTGCAATCCTAGTAAACTTGTGAGCTGACCTATAACCTTAGCCTTTCTATAAGCACCTGTTAGAAATAGACATCCCATCTGCACACCACAGTATAAATAATAAGAGTTTGAGTTGTGGGAACCCTTAACTATTTCCTTCGATGACAGCTTAAAACAGCTGAAGATAATATTGGAAAAAAGTAGCTTATGTCTCAAGATTTAGTTTATTTCATTAACATGTTCAGTATGCTACACTTTTTGTTAAATAGTACAACGTCAATGTTCTATCTCAGAAAAAGTACATTAGTAAATCTAGATATACAGGTAGTCCTCGACTTGTGATCGCAATTGAGCCCAAAATTTCTGCTGTTAAGTGAGACATGTATAAAGTTTTGCCCTAATTTACGATGTTTCTTGCCATAGTTACATGAATCACTGCTGTTGTTAAATTAGTAACATGGTTGTTAAGTGAATCTTGGATTCCCCAATGACTTTGCTTGTCAAAAGGTTGCAAAAGATGATCACATGACTCTGGGACACAGCAGCGGTCATAAGGATGAACCAGTTGCCAAGCCGCTGAAATTTGATCACATGATCCTGGAGCTGCTACAAAAGTCATAAATCTGAAAAATGGTCATAAATCGCTTTTTTCACTGCTGTTGTAACTTTGAACGGTCACTAAATGAACTGTTGTAAGTGGAGGACTGCCTGTATCTAGGTTAGGTTATTTGGTTATAGATACATAGCAATATACTGTTATCAGTGAAAAATCGAGTTAGATCCAGTCTTTCCTTTATTTCTCAGAAAGGGAATTGTAGCAGTGCATTACTTTGCCTCTGACATATTACTTTGACTTTGGGAGAGAGGCTGCCAAGTGTAGAGTAGCGCCACAATTGAGGGTTCTCTTTGGCAATTATTGGGATAGTCACTGACCCATGGTTGAGAGACAGATACATAACGTTCCAGGCCATCCTCCTAAGAGTTCTTGAAATTTGATATTCTTCCTGTTCTACCTGCAATAATGGTAGCCTAATATTAGTGAGAAAACCATTCCTTATGAATGGAAAATTCATCTTGCCAATTTCCCCATCATTAAAATTGGGTTTTGTATCCTAAATATTTGAAGAGTTAATATGGGAAAGTGACATTGGGCATTTTGACAAAGGTGTATGTCATTATGCATATTAGTGAGAGTACTATATGTTTTCTAAAATAACAATTTAGATTATGAGTTCCAGATAACATATAAGTTAACCCTTATATTTGTTTAAGTGCAGTGAATTAAGAAGCTGGTACAGTGTTGGTTTTTTGGCCCCTAGATCCTTGTGTTCCATCTCATGTTGCTGGAAAAAGCTGAAAAAAAGAGGGGGATTGGGAAATTTTCTTTCTGCAAGAGTTTTTTTGTTTTTGTTTTGTTTTTACTGTTCATTTTATCTCAAGAACAAATCTGGCATATAGATTGTAATATGGAAATCTTTTACTTCTCCTAATTCCAATTCTGTACCAAAAACAGGTTTGCTAATAATAAAAGAAAGCTTTGTTTTTGGCTCTGTTTGCATTTTTGCATGTATATATTCCATTTATTCATCCTGGGGACCTGCATCTAATTTCACGCGTTTCATGGATTGTATGATAAGTGAAACTTTGTCATTGCAGTTAGAAGTAGGTTCAGCGCAGCAGTGCCAAAATTGAGTCTTGAATGATTGCCAGCAGATTCCAAGTTTATACTCCATTTTGTTGTATCAAATGATTCACACTACAGTTTCAATACTGAAATGGACAACTATGAAAAAAAATGAACAGTACAAACACATAACCAGTGATTTAGTTCATTGGTGCATTGGCATTATATTAGAAACATGCAAGCATAGGCAATAGAGATCTGCATGTTTAAAAAATAATTCGAATAAATGCTAAGACAAATTGTCCTACTTTAATCAATCTTTAATGTAGCTCTTTATTTAGCCCTAGATGGAAATCTGAAAAAATAATAATCTGTTTCAGTGAAAAGCAGAGGCGTGTTGTGTTTTAGAAGTCTGCATAGCCATAGTTTTAGAAAAACGAAGGTTGGGATTAGGAAAACAAATCAATTTAGTGATTCAGGATAGCATCATTCAATGACCGATATCCAACCTTGCCTTAATTTATTAGTACTCCTAAAACAAGCTATCTCTGCTGTGCAGACAAACAATTGCTTCTTTTGATCTTTTTAAAAAATCTTGCTGCACAGACAAGAATAATGGGGAAAAATAAATGAAAGAACACAGATAGTCCTCGAGTTATGACCATCATCGAGCCTTCCCATGGCAGACATAAGTCAAGTCATCTTCCATATGTGACTTATCCGGTTTTATGGTCTTTTTTGTAATGGTCATTAAATAAAGGCCATGGTCATTAAGTGAACTAATGGTTATCTGTGGGTTGGTTTTGTGATTGCAGGAGCTGCTAGCCAACACTAAGCAACTGAGGCCTACTTGTAAATTCTTTCAGATGCCATAGTAGATTACACACATGGGTGAAATTGAAATGTATGTCATGCCATCCCCAGATGGTAATTGAAGTTTATGCAGATTAAAATGCTTTTTAACACACCTTCAGTTTTTCTTTTCTAAAATTGCCCAATTCCTTTGAACTTGCTAAATAAAGCTTTTGATGTCTTAGCATGTGACCACCTAATGGGACACCAAACTTTTTCACTTTTCCTCTCTTTATATACATTCTTGAACAAAGCCTGGTGGAGTTAGTTGTTGCCAAGATTAAATTGAAACAACTGTACTTTGTGTCCTGTTTATCGTTATGACACCTCCGGCTCAACTCAAATTTGAGTTCAGCCTTAAGGATATATTATATTGTTTCTCTGAGTTCATCTATGTGTTCTTATGGAAAATATGATTATATCCAATTGCTTTCAAACGCTAAACCAGGTGTGACACTTCTTTATTGCATATGTACTTACAGAGCAGTTTTTTCATTTTGGTGAAGTTAAATTTTAGCTATGACTTAAGTTTCTTACAAAGTTATTATACATTTCCAAACATGCAGCAATACAGTCAGGTAATTGATTCCAGAATAGCTAATGGCTTTTGTTTTTGTTTCCTCAAAAGCTTCATTAAAATGTGCTATCAAAGCAAATGCTTGGATTGCAGAGAATGCACTTTTGTTTAAGGTTTAAGCAGCTTTCGAAGTAAAGTGATGTAATCTGTTATTGATAAGTAAAGGTATTTGTTTATCAGTTGTGATTAACTGCATTCTTATACTAATCTGTAATGTGAAATGAGTAGAGAAAGTGCTTTAGATATCTGGCTGCAAAGATGGCAGGCTAAAACCAGAGGTGATAGGACATGCAACAGAAAGATGTTAGCTAACAACGTAAACTTTAGAAAGTATCTCATATAAAACAGCTCTATCAACTCTTTCTTCCGAGATTTTAAAAGTTGTAACCTGCGAAACCTACTAAATAACCTAAATATGGATTAAAACAAAACTGTGCTGGCGGATATTAGGATAACTTTTCCAGCTTGGTGGGGCCATTGGTGGGGGAGGGGTGATGGTTCCGTGTGAGTGGCAACTCCATTTGTGTAATTGCTCGTGCAAATGGAGCTTCGCACATGAACGCCAGTGTCTATGCAACTGAATCTGCATTTGCGTGTATACTTGCGTGGCACAATTCTGAACTGGCTGTGGCCCAGTAGTGGGCTATGGCCTGAGAGTTGGAGATCCCTCTTTTAGGACACAGTCCTCTTTCAGTTACTCTCCTTTTATTTTAGAGCATCATTTTTGGGAGGGTGGAGAGAAATGCTTTAATCTTTCCATCCTTTTTTTGGACAAAAATCCAAGATATTCAAGAAATATTGCGTATTTTCAAATGGCAGAAAAACTACATGGAAATATGATTTACAGAATGGAAAGTTGAATATAATCCCAATACTACTATGGTTGCTAACTCAGCAGGTAATAGCCATGAAGAAATAGTTTGTGTTTCCTTCCAAATGCTTACAGCTTCATACTGCTAATAAAATATTTGCAGAGAGTAGTAGTCTTTCTCCTCTAAATATATAAACAGTGTATTCTCAATTGTTATACAGGGGTTTTTTTTTTTTTGCTCTTCTAGCTCCTTGCCCAAAGCTTGTGATGGTGAGTTTAAAGGAGGAGACAGATATAAGGACTATGAACTTCCTGGAGTTCTAAGGAGCCTTTGAAACTTTACCAACTTATCTTGCTGTAATTTTTGTGGTTTTGCCTATATCTTTATGGGTGCTATGGAAAGTGGTACTGAGAAACTTCTGCTAAAATTATCCTGAGCATCTGTATTATTGCACCATTCCATTGTCTCCCATCTCATTTAACATCTGAAACTACTATGAAGGATCCGTTTGAAGGAAGTTTATCATCAGTGAAATTCTAACATCAGATGATCATAATGAAGATTAATCGCATGGCAGAAGAAGTGGTTCCTCGATCACTGGAGGTTTTCAGGAAGAGATTGGACAACCATTGGTCTAGAGTGGTATTGGGTCTCCTTTTCAAGATGGGGGTTGGACTAGAAATCCTCCAAGGTCCCTTCCAAATTTGTTATTCTGTTATTGAGTGGGCAGTTGCTGTTGTGATTGCCCCCATCCCCACTGTATTAATCAACAGAAATGATCATTACTAGTAGTTTGTTTTATTATGCTTTCTTTGGTATTCTATTTTATTTCTGCATTATTTGTAATCTATTTAAAAACTTTTTAATTAAGCAGCATATAAATTGTAGTAGCAAATATATAAATTCATATGTAGATGATCCAAACCTGGGAAATGTGGGAAACTACAACAGAAAAAGAATATTCCCATATCCAGACAAGTTTGAACTGAGGGGCAAATTAAATAAGGTAAAATGTAACCAAGTAAAATGTAAGCGCCTGTATCTGGGGAATAAAGCATAGAAGGCACAAGAAACTGAGGAACCTCAGTTGACCATGGCACATGTGAAAAGTGTTCTAGTAGACCCCAAGGTGACAATGAGCAGAGAATGTCATATAGTTGCTTAAAAGATAAATCCCTTTGGGGATATATTAATGAAAACATCTTGGGATGGGATGTTTACTCTCTCTTGGTTGGGATTTTGTGTCTTGTACTAGGCAGCACACTCTGAAAAGAATACTGACCATGTGGAGCAAAGTCAGAGGAGGCTACCAAGAAAGGGTAGGATTTTGTAATAACAACAAGGTAGTATTACTATATCTTCTAGACTTTATTACTGTAATGAACTTTGTTGGGTGACCTTTAAGATGGTTTGTAATTGTAGCCGGCCTAAAATGTGATGATGTGTATTGCCTGCTAGAAGTTCTAAATGACTCTTGAAACAGCTTCACTGGTTGTTTTCCAGAGCTAATTCAAGCTGCTCCCTAGATTTTACATGACTTAGGTCCCAGCTATTTATAGGACTAGTTATTCCCCTATAATCTTTCCAAAATTCAGGGCACGTCAGCAGTGGTATTATTACAATTCAGGAAGGAATTAAACTGATTCTTTTAAAGTGATATACATAGAAATGGATAAACAGATCGATCATAAATAGTCATTGCAAAATAGACAATATATTAATTTACTTAAATAGGGACTTGCTTTAGAAAAACTCTGGTTCACATCGACACATCTATGGTATCGTCTGTCTGTCTCTTCAAAGTTACTTGCTTTCCTTCGCTACAAGTTCTGTTCCATAAATACTTATATTATAGGCCAAACAGAGCTGTAATAGGAAGATCCTAGAGTAGTTCTTAGTGATACATAAGTAGAAGTGCATTAGATACATAAGTGTAGAAGAAGTATTACTCTGTGAAAATGTTCATGTTTATTCAGGCATGCTTTTATAAAGCAGAGCTGTAAAAGAATCATTTTATGACAGAAAAGATCCCTTGGCATAAAACAAGGCATTGACAAAGGTAGTAAAGGTGTCCCTTAACTGTTCCCACTTTTCAGCTGTTGATTTCTTCACTTTATGCTGCTTCAAAAGATGAGATTCCAACAGTAGAGAATAATATATGTAATATGTAGCTCAAAGCTGAAGTATTGTTTGTGCTGAGTTGTTTTCCTGCAGATGTGATGACATTGTTATGATGCACATATAGACACACTTTTTATTTACATTGGAACATCTCAGCTGAATCCATCTCAGTGATGGATTACATACAGCACGCATCGTTTGATCCTTGATATTTTCTGTTGTTGGGTGGGAGGGGTTGTTTCATTTTTTTTGTTTAACATGGGAGAGCAAACTCCCCACCCCCACCCCAAATATCCAAGTGGAGATAAGACAAAAGAACATATGGCAACCTCCTGGAGGATTTTTACAAGCATTTCCAGCTCATACAGCAGTTTTCACATTGTCTGGCTGCTTCAAACAGCCTTAATTTAGTTTTTAAAAGCAACACTTTCACCACATTGTAAATTAAAAAGTTTACTATAAAGGCAGAAACCTCCACATATGTATGAGCTGTTCTGAGCATCCGTCCAGAAAAAAAAAAGGCGCTCTAGAGTTTAAGCAGACATATGCCCATGTTAGATGAGATTATGGAATTTTCAAATGAGGTAAATACAATCATAATGAGATATTTCAATTATCTTCCTATCAAAATCTTTTCAGACTAACAAATGTGCTAAAAGTCATCTGCACTTTTGTGAGCCAATGCTCATTCCATCACAAGCTTGAAATGGCTAAACTGAAGTAGGATTATATTAAGATAAGGCAAGGAAGGGGAAGACAGGGCTATTATGCAGATTACACATGAGGCAGATTACCAGTACAGGTAGTTCTCAATTTATGACCATCATTGAGTCCAATATTTCTGTTGCTAAGCAAGGCAGTTGTTAAGTCAGTTTACCCTTTCTTGCCACAATTGTTAAGTGAATCACTGCAGTTGTTAAGTTAGTAACATGGTCTTAAGTGAATCTGGCTTCCTCATTGACTTTGCTTGTCAGAAGGTCACAAAAGGTAATCAGATGACACCGGGACACTACAGCCATCATAAATCCATGCCAGTTGTCAGGCATCTGAATTTTGGTCATGTGACCATAAGGATACTGCAGCGATCGTAAGTGATAAACGGTTATAAGTCACTTTTTTCAGTGCTGTTGTAACTTTCAATGGTCATTGAATGAACTGCTGTAAGTCAAGGAACTACCTGTATCTTAGCAGCATTTTCAAAAAATTGGTTATCCTTGCCTTCTTCCTAGAGCTGAGAGAAAGTGACTGACCCAAGTCATCCAGCTCGCTTTGTACCTGTCAGCCTTCTCAGGTAAATCAGACAAGAGACATGACTACTTGTGTTTCCCCAAAAATAAGACAGGGTCTTATTTTCTTTTGAATTCCCCTCCCCAAAATAAGTGCTTGGCCTTATTTTCGGGGAGGTCTTTTTATTTTTGTGGTGCAGGAGGTGGCGAGTGTGGTCACCTCATGGCTGCTGCTGTGTTGCAATATTTTCGGCAGAGAGCTTATTTTAACCCATGCATGCAAAAGCCCAATTGGGCTTATTATCCGGGGAGGTCTCATTTTGGGGGAAACGGTACATGAATTAATTCTATTACATTGTAAGGGTATATTAATACAATCTTGCAATCCTAAAAGTACAGACTTTCCCCACCACTTCTAACTGCTTGATCTATTAGGGCAGATCCTTCCCAAATTTCTTTTTCTAACAGTTGAGCCACTGTTGCAGTTTGGCCTGAAGCTTGGTTGTCCAAACTTTTGGCTTGCATTGAGTAAAGAGGAATTGCGGAAACATGTGATACAGTTAATGTATACAAATACATTATTTTTAAATATTTTATTATCTTGTGGGGCTGCAGTACTAGCTGTTCCACCTGGCTTAAAGACTAATTCTTCCTCCTCTTCCTCCTCCTCCTCCTCCTCCTCCTCCTCCTCCTCCTCCTCCTCCTCCTCCTCCTTCTTGCTGTTTTGGATGTTGAAGGAGATACAGAGTTCTTGTTCTTGCTCAACCATTGGTAATTAATGTTGTTGTAATGTGTCTTTGATGTTGTCTTTCCATCTTCTTCTGAGTATGGCTCGTGTTCTTTAACCTTCTCCTCTTTTGTATATGCCTTGTATGGTATGGAATCCCAAGACTAACTTGTGCTAACAGAGGAAAATCACAAGATCCTTGCTAGATAGAATGAAAGATCTGTCCACCCCAACTTGCTATATGTGGGCCTAGGATGAATGTGTCCTGAAGGCAGCTCCGATGTCTTGTGAATAGCTTTAAGTGCTGAATTCCAAACATTGGTGCTTGCCAATACCTTGATTCAGCTTTTCCATTTCTTTTGTACCAAAAACTTTCCCTTGGCCATTGAGGAGCCATAATGACTCAGGGTCAGCTGCTTTATAGTCATTTGTAAGTTCTTTTTTTCTAATTTGTGTAATTAAATAAACTTGCATGAGAATGCAGAAATCTTTAGTGATACAGTTTACCATGCATTTGTACATTAGCTTTGAGTAATCCTTTGGGCTTTCTCAAGAGGCTTGTGGAAGAAAAAAAAAACAAGAGTTCATTAATAATAGTTCATTAGGACATTAAATAACTTTTAATGTCCTTAAAATATACAAGTATATTGCTGCATTTCTTGATTAATCTGAAAGCATATATTTTATTTTTACAAAAGTGAATTGGATGATCTCAGTTAATATTTGTATAAATGTGCAACCAGTATTTGAGGAAAGATAGTAAAAAATCTAGAACAAGAGAATAGATCTTGGATCTCCCTTAACCCTTCTCAAGGCCTCTTAATTTTGCCTATGGCAATACTGGAAGCAATGTTTAAAAGCCACACTGAATATTGAATTGAATAGAGTGTACTTTTTCTTAGAATGAAAGAAAAACCTGTATGCCTGTATTTATGTTTATCAGTTTAGCATCCAATTTATCAGAAGGGTGTACTAAGGCATGAAAATGCAACAATGTTAGTCAAAATATAAAAACATTGAAAACTGCTACATAAATACTGCTGAACATCTAATTCTCATAGTACTTTCTTATGTCTAATGAAATGTACCCATGTAGCATGGCTGTATTACTATTATCCTTCTCATCTACCACCTTCTCCTATTGGTAACTTATAATTATATTACTTTGTTGTTTGTATGGACACCAAGAGCTTCTGCACTGGATACGAATTACGTGTGTGTCAAATTACACTTGGCCAATAAACCTGTTCTGTTCTGTTCCCTTCCACTCTACTCCACTCCACTAACAAAAACTTCAGAGTGTATAACATGATTGATTTTGTCCTCAGAGTATTGCCATCATGCCAGAGATTATGGTTCTTCCCCAACCACTTAGAACAGCTCTTTTAATCAGCACTGCAATAATGCTTTTCTTTTCTTTCTTTTTTGCCATCTCATCTCCACAAAAGAGGCATAATAATAAGCCCTATCTATAAGAATTAGGTCACTTTCACTTATTGAGGTTGGATGATGAAGAAAAAATTGTTGAGTTTGGCCAATAGTATAATTACAAGTCACTTGCCACTTATAGCCAATTACCTCTCATAGCAAGAGTGAGTTTATCTGAGTCAGGGATGTTATCCATTCTGTTATCCATTCTACCCATACCCTAACCCTGGGAAAAGGAATGGTCCCATCCTCAATAAGGAAGCTGTAGTGAGACCACTTCTGAAAAACCATATAATTGGATCCCATAATTATAGGTTGGTAACCAACATTCCCTTCTTGGCCAAGACACTTGAACATTTGTGTCTGATCGGATGCAGATACTGTTAGAGAAAATTGATTCATTAGATCCATTTCTGTTGAGGTTTGGGTGTAATTTGATGCAGAAACTTGTTGCCCTGTAGAATGATGTTTCCTAAGAGAAAGGTAGAGCGCAACCTTGTTGGTTCTCCTGAATGTGTTCCACTGATACATGGACCATTTCCAGAAGGCACGATTGGGGGATGTCTGTTTAATTCCATCATTTATACTGTGGAGTTCCATAAAGTTTCATTTTGTTCACCATGCATGCTTCTGTTAAATTATACACATTCATAAAAATAAAGCAATACTTTTTTATGAATGTGTATGATTTAACAGAAGCACGCATGGTGAAGAAAATGAAACTTTATGGAACCCCACAGTATAAAAATCTCTCTCTCTCTCTTTCTGTGTGTGTGTGTGTGTGTGTGTGTGTGTGTGTATGTATGTATGTATGTATGTATGTATGTATACACACACACACACACAAACACGCACAGAAGTTTTAGGGGTACTGTCTGAGCTTGGTTGTTTATTTGTAGACATTTCATTACTCAAACTAGG
This sequence comes from Thamnophis sirtalis, assembly GCF_051295495.1. Taxonomy (NCBI): domain Eukaryota; kingdom Metazoa; phylum Chordata; class Lepidosauria; order Squamata; family Natricidae; genus Thamnophis; species Thamnophis sirtalis. The sequence continues at coordinate 50,337,795 of NW_028261383.1, read as the reverse complement.
TAACAGTGCTAGTTATTTTTACTTAATTTTACATTTTATTTAGTTTCTACATAATTTTAGATACTTAATTTTAAGTAACATTGTTAATTTTGTACATTTCAATTAATAAAATATTTACGAATATATCAGTTCATTGAATTTGAGGGTTTTTTTTAAAAAAATAGTCTGATTCAACAAATTGATGAATTAATTTAAAAAATGTGACGAGAAAAAAATAAAACCAAAATTCACATAATCACCTATCTCTAGCTCAAAGAAAGATATTCAGCTGCAAAAAAAAATTAGGGAAGGGGATTCTGTGTTATATTATTGCTTGTGGGATGTTTTGGAATCTCTTTGAGCTCAAAAATCAAATATTAGTAGTAATGTAGAAAAACTAAAGACTGGGTTACAGTTAGATGTGCCAATTTCTTTTAAAAAAATCACTGGACTTCCTTCTTAGAAGAAAAAAGTTATTTATGTATGTGTGAGCAACTATATTGCAACTGGAAGGCCACACAAGAACTCCAGGTTTTCTAGTAGCCAACTGATAAATCACATGGTTTGCTTGTTGGAATTAGAAAGCAGGGAAATTAAAGCTTAACTCTTCATATTTTTGCCGAGAATTCATTTTCCCAAGTTGCTTTTCCACCCCTGGGAAAAATTTATATTATCTTCCATTTCAACTCACAGTCTCCTGCCACTGTTTTTCATTACAGAAATCCCAAAGAGCTGCCTGTTGTGTTGATCTCTTACATGTGTCGGCTGAGCAGTGTCTAATTTGGAACCGAATCAATAAAAATCAGCTATAGCAATAAATATAAAGAGAACAGTATTTAGTTCTGATCCTTTGGTTTAAATGATCTTTGGAGGGGGTTTATATGATCAAAGCTAATATCATGGTTTTGATGGTTCCCCCCCCCTTCCTTGCTTTATTCATTCTTCAGATAACAGTCTCCACCCCCACTCTGTATGAAAGTGAAGCTGGAAAGCTTGCTTCAGTTTTCACTTGATGGAAAGCATAAAGTCCATTTGTGTGCATAGTTCTTTATAAAGTCACTGAACTTAACAAATGACCGTGGATAGTTTGATAATGAGGACCCCTATTAGAACAAGAGTCTGAAAAGGCCTCATTTGTTTGGGTTTCCGTGAAGTAGAAAGACATATAACGAGAGAAACAATATTTTAAAATAATTTTAAAGCTCTGATTAGTCCTGAGAATGGAATTTACATCCAAGTCATTTTTTTAAATGTAACAGACAGGGTTGGTAACAGGAAACCAAAGAGAGACTTTTAAAAAAACAACAACATTACAACAGTGAAATGTACTTCTGAAGTATCTTTGTTCACTTTATTTGCCAGCTTCTGATTTTTACTAATTATAATGGCTAAATATGCTACATATCAGTCATGCCAATAGATTATTCATTAGTTTTGCCATAACTATTTTCAGCACAACATTGAAATCACTACAGCAGGGGTGTCAAACTTGTGTAGTCACAGCAGCATCATGTCATGATGTCATGACTTTTTCCCCCCTTCGCTAAACCGGGCATGGGTGTGGCTAGCGTGTGAGGCATCTGGCCCGTGGGCTGTGAGATTGGCAGCCCTAAATTATGACGGATTTCTTGCTCTTCACTACAGAAAGCAATAATGTGATCCTTTTCCTTCTCCAGGTATAGAATTAAGATAATAGCAAAACTGGGTTTTCAGATGTCAAGTTCCAGAATAATCATATTTGTCATTTAAATAAATACAGTGGATTCTGTTATTGAGTTTTTTGTGTGTGTTTATAGTATTAAAAAGAAGGGCTATTTTTGGCACAGACTACTTTTATCAGATAAATAAGATGATACATTTATAAACAACAGTTTTGACAGGGGAACCAATTATTGAGGGTGGTGGTGGTCTCCCCTTTGTACATTGTGTTCAGGCACAGAGTAGATCAACGCTTGTCAATTTTGGAATGTTATTATGTATGGGGTTCAATTCCCAGAATTTCAAAATCAGCATACCTGGTGGGGAATTCTGGGAATTGAATTTATCCATCATAAATTTGCTCATAAATTTGAACAACTTTGCACTTAGATAGTGAGAAACACATTATTCTTAGACTGAGCTGGATTTAATGGTCTAAACAGACCTTTCCAAACTTATGATATTATGAAATCAGATAAATCAAGAAAGGAATGTCCCATTGTTCCTGGTTGGTGTTCTATGTATTAATTCTGAAAAGGGAAAGAAACAGTCTGTATTCTTGTATTGTTTTCCAGAAATCCTACGAGTACAGAATTCCAAGCCATTGTGAATGCCTTCTCTTTTACAAACAATGTATTCAAAGCACATTTTTGTTTGTTTTCTTAAAAAGACAAATCTGAAACTTGTCAACTATTTCAAGACATGGAAATTTCTTTTGAAGTTGAAAACAGGCTTTTGACCTTAGGTTTAATGGCCCACTCCCATGAAAAAATAAAAGTTGTTGAAGTACAAAGATCTGTGTCTGCTTATGTGGGTTTCCCCTTTATTGAAAGGAAAATGCAGATTGATTTTCTTTATTAACATGAGTAGGAACTGTGCACTTCTAAATAATGTTATTGAACAGTGATGGGACATGAGCATGAATTGCTTAGTCAGAGAAAGGACAGATGCATCATTTTAAGTTGTGCAATTCTAGTAATGGTTTTAGTTTCAGAATGATGAAGGCTTTAAAAAATAAAAAAATTCCAAACTTTACTTTTGATTATTGTGAAATCTAAAAGGGATTGCGTTTAAGATTTATAGTATTCACGACGGCTCAGTGGTTAAAGATGCTGAATTTGTCAACTGGAAAGCTGGCAGCACTGGTTCGAGACCCAAGTGCTGCATGACAGGGTGAACTCATGTTCCTTGTCCCAGATCCTGCCCACTTAAGTTCGAATGCAAGTAAATTAATAGGTACCACTTTGTTGGAAGGTAACAGCATACCATGTGTCTTTGGCATATAGCCATGCTGGCTACATGACCACAGAAAATGTCTTTGGACAACATTGGGCCCCTCAGCCAAAAAACAGAGATGAGCACCACACCTTAGAGTTGAATACTACCGGACAGGGAAACCTTTACCTTTAATATTCAACAACCCAAAACAAATCAGATTTTTCTTAATTATTGCTAATATTTTTATAGTGAAAATTCTGACAAATTTGTGTTATTATGTTATTGACAGTTGTATTATTGTCACCCACCAGATGTGGGTAGTACTCTATTATTAAAGCAATATGATCCAACCATTTTCAAGTATGCATTGTGCTCTGAGCCATGGGTTGGGTACTTCTGTTCTACCCTAATGAAAAATTGAGTGGGTTTTGACTGAAGCATAGAATTTTCATTGAGCAAAGTTGAGTTTGTAATTTGGGGTCTATGATATTGTGTGTTCTCTCCAGTTATAGCTCTTTCATTTTTAATTTGTCTACCTTTCTTTTAGGAGCATTATAAAAATAATTCTGCTCTTATTTTTAAAAGTAGAAAGTAGAAACCTGGAATAGGCAAGACAAAGAACTCATGGCTATCAAACAATGCTTGTTTCAAAAACTTTGAAGAAATGTTAATTTTTTTTCTTAAATCTAGAGTCACTTGATTCACATCAAGAGTTGTTCAAATGCAATTAAGAGCTGAATAGAACTAATTAAAGACTATAGCCTTATGATAGTTTGCATGTAGCTGCTAACATCTCATGTAATGTACAGTATATCTGTACATTGACCAGTAAAAGTCCTTTGTATTGTTCTATAATTTATTTAAAAACCAAAACCATTTTGGATGATAGTATCTCCTTGGATGTGAAACATTATGCCTCTTCTGCTTTGCTTCTTCTAAAACTCAAATGCTTCTTATTAGTCTACATAGTCAACTTTTGCCAATAGAAAATAATCTTGGGAGCTCTAGCCTGTTCTTGCATGAAACTTTTAAGACCAACAGGCTCAGTTTCAGCATTCCTGTGGTAGCAGAACAGTATCTTCTAAAAAATTCGTATTTTGGGACCCACTTACAAAAGAAGCAGTTTTTATTCCTGAAAAAATTGAGAATGAGGAGTGTCCTTAATATTACATTTAATATTAGTAGTAAAAGCCCTACCAATATATAATCTGTATTTATCTCAGGCTGGACTACAAAACTCTTTATATTCTTATATAGAAGTTAGCAGGGACATGCAGTCACTAGAGGCAGGGGAGGCGTGGCCTCACCAGTCATGAGGAAAAGGAAATAATTTTAAAGATTTTTTTTAAATAATTAAAGCCAAGGTAGTTGCTGCCAGATTCCAAGTCACAGTGACTTGGAGTCTGCTTAGTGTTAACTATAGGAGGAGGCAAGAGAACTATGGGCCTCCTGTGCACAAGGAATTTTTCGCCTTTTAAGAGTTAAGCAAGGGTTTAAAAGTGAAAAATTTCGTATGCAAAGGAGGCACGTGATTCTCCCGCCTCCTCATCTGGGAGCAGCAAATCATGCCTTGCAGTTGAGCGACTGCGCAATCTAGCAGCAGGAGCCTTGCTTGTAAAACGCGCCTGTGTTGGAAAAGTTCATGCTCTGAGCAAATTCAACTCTCCACTTTGCATCGCGGGAGACGCCAAGAGCAGAACCATCAGAAGACTTAGAGGTCTCTTATTTCAAAAACTCTCCCTTAAGAATGATTAAGTCTGCATTAAGACATTATTGTTATTATCATCCCCGACATGGGAAATTAAAGCAATCTGCATATGGAAGCCACTTGGGAATTTATGGCCAACAAACATGGTAAGTGAATATGGGGCTACTGAGAAGTAAAGCCCACAGACTTAACTGCTGGGCTGGCTGCAGGCCGGGGCAGCGGGCGGGCGGTGGCCTCAGTGGTGGCAGGGCATTTTGCATCGCGTGAGCTGCCAAGTGCCTTTGCTGCAGACCCGGTTATGGTGCTGAGCTGGCCCGGGTCTGCAGCAAAGGCGCTTGTTGGCTCCCGTGATGCAAAGTGCCCCACTGCCGCTGCGACCGACATTCACGCCACCACTGATGCCGCCGCCCACCCGCGGCATTGGCGGCATTGTGAATGTCAGCCTCGGCAGCGGCGGGGCACTTTGCATCACAGGAACTTCATTGGCCGCCGCTGCCGCTTTCTCTGCTGCCACCGCTTTCCCCTCTGCCCTGGCCGCGGCTTATGCCGCGTTCGGAGTGCTGCACTTTCGGAAAGCCCCACCAAAGCCCCAGCACTGTGTCCGTTATAGAGCGGGATGCATCCCGCCTGTATGGCAGACACAGCACCGGGGCTTTAAAGCCCTGCCGCTGTGTCCACTATAGAGCGGGACGCATCCTGCCTGTATGGCGGACACAGCAGCGGGGCTTCAGTGGGGCTTTTGGAGAGCTGCTCCAGGGCTTTGGCGGGCCTTTCCGAAAGCCCTGCCCAAGCCCCGGTGCTGGCAGACATAGGGCGGTAGACATATGGTGGCTTTTGCCCGCTTGCCTCACCAGCCATAAAGCTCACCGCACGTCACTGGAAGTTAGCATAATGTATGTTAACTTCATGTGGAGAGCATTATTAAAGATTAAAATGATTAGCCATGTAAATCAATAAATCTTGTTGAAAAATAATCTGTATGGTGCTTTAGCAGATGGGAATAGCTCAAATGGACATGTTTACTGGGGACTTCAAAAGGTTTCTTGTTGTTTAAAAGGGATAGTGAGTTAGGGGACATGTTAAGTTTACATAATAAATATACATATTGTGGAGAATGTAGGCAGTGTTTGCCCAGATATGCATGGTCTGGAGAATATGGGTGGGGAGAAGATCTTGTGAAGTTAGAACTCGGTCTCAACTATAAATGGATAACACAGAAAAAGATGTTTATACAGTAAATAGACACCACATTTTTCAATATTTAGTGAAAACCACTAATCTGAATTTGAATAGCCTTAAAGGCAATTCAGATAAACAAAAACTCATTGTTTTGTGTGTGTATGTATGAATGTATATATACAGTATGTGTATAATGTATGCATATGTAGGTATATACGGTATATATTGTATGCATGTATATAATCTATATTTCTATCTAAATCTATATCTTCTGAACCAACATATCTCCTCAGTAAATTTATATTTTATATTTTAAGATTCAAATCAAATATTTATTATGGTCAAAAACCAGCATAGTATTTTGAGGTAACCCTTATACCGTTGTATGAATCCTTGGATGTAAATGTTCTATCTCGGGGCATGTAACTTGATTGGAAGATCAATTGGGATCCTGTCCAGTTGTAGAACATATTATAGGTACACATTCTTGTACCTCATGCGAAAATACCTGTATCGCATGAGTGTGCAGTGTTCATTACCGAAAATAGTCTATCCATATATTGTCATTGATTAACAAAGTACCAGTAACAAATAGGGGTGTGTGTGACAGATGCTCATGTTAACCTATTCACAGATTCATATATCACCCCATTCCAGACAATTGTAATGGCGTAGCTCTTTGAGATTGATGTGATAGGTTGATTTCTGTCCATAGGCCATTTGGGGAAAAAGTTCTGCAGTTAAAAACAAAAGTACCCAGTAGGTAGGTCCATCCATTATATGTCTGTTAATTCCAGGAGCATAGTGTCTTCAATATGTAGCCTCCAACCCTCCAGTGCGATCCCACAGAGTTGGCCTCTTCAGGGTGCCGTCGGCCAGACAGTGTCGGCTAGCGACCCCCAGGGGGAGAGCCTTCTCTGTGGGAGCGCCTTCCCTCTGGAATGAGCTGCCCCCGGAACTTCGTATAATCCCCAACTTCCAGTCCTTCCGACGTGCCTAAAAAGTTGGCTTTTCCAGCAAGCCAGCCTGGCCTGAACAAAACAAAATAAATTATTGATCATTGTTAATTTTAATTCGAATTTTTTTTAAAAAAATGTTATTGTCAATTCTAATTCGGTTTGTTTGGGATATTCTATTTAATTTTTTTTTAACTTTTGTATTATGTGTTTCTTTTAATGTTGTACACCACCCTGAGTCCTTGGGAGAAGGGCGGCATATAAATCTAATAAACCAAACCAAAGCAAACCAATAAGATACTGGTTTTGCAGCAAATCCAAGCAGCAGTTTTGCCACTTCTTTCCCAGCTTGGCAGCCTAGAAACACAGAGAAGAGGAGCTGTAATGTTACTTGTTGCTGGAGTGGTATACCTATAGTTGTGGTCTTTATTTTATTTGCAGGGGTGGGGCTGCTAGTAAGGATGAAAAATGCTGCTACTGCTTAACTCTCAGCTAAAACTCTTACTGGTAGGATAATCATAATCTTGGTCATCACATTTACTCTGTTCATCACATTCACTGTTCCTCACATGATTATTATGAAACAATAAATAATATCTAGTAACTTAAATAATACATGCTTTACAATGGTGAAAGAATAAAGTCATGCAGACTCCGTGTAGATTATGGTCTAAAACTTAACTTTCATACCTCAAACTGTCAGAATTTATGTTCATGAGAAAGAGCTTTTCCACATATCCTTCTCTCTGCAACTCTCTGGGCCTCTTCAAATTGCCCTTTCAGGAAAGGACATGACCTGATTACTTTTACAACCTTTACAGACAGCTGTGAATGCATATTGGAAATCCTAATAACATCCTGTGCACACTGGCCAACTCTAAGCATCTGCCTGTATCTGTTCTCTTACTATGGAAATAGTAAATGGACTTTGGATTTCATTGAACCAAAGGCTTCCATAGTGCAACAATTGTACTATTTGACAGAGACATCTATATTGTGTGTTGTGTGTGGATGCCTTTCAAGGTGATATAAAAAATGAAAGCAGTATTATGCTATCATACCAAACACTCTTACCCTTTTGATAGGAGTATCATGAAATCTACTATAAGTGCAGAGTGCAGTTTAAATTAAAACAGTGCAATGCAATTTGGAATATCATTCTTTCAAAAATTAGACTGGCGTCCACTCTGACGGTCTTTCATAAGGCCCGGAAGACTTGGTTTTGCCAAGGGGAACCCAGAGGGTGATGGAGCCCATCAAACAGCTTACATGACTGTTTGTTGTCACTGTGTGTATGTGTGTGTGTGTTATTTTTTATTTTTATTTTACATACTGTGCTTTTATTGCTTGTAAGTTGCCTAGAGTGTGAGTAGGTGACTTTATAAATTTCATAAATAAATAAACACACACACATGCACACACATACACATATATGAATATGCATATACATACACATACACATATACATATACATGCATGCATACATGCATACATACATACATGCAGTGTATACATCCTTTTTAAATGGAAATTTCAGAACTTGCGTACACCTTTTGTTATATCAGTATAAGAGTTTCTCACATTTATGAAGTTCAGTGCTTGATTTTTAAAACATTTTTAACTTGAAGTTTCCCTAAGGAGACATAAAAGTTAACTAGAATGTCTAAAGTTTAATTCTAGAATATAGGTTGTGATTGCTGTTTACATTTACATGGTTAAGAACAGTCCAAAGAATCTTTAATTTATATGTAGTGACATATAGCAGGCTGATACCATACTCTATTCCTGATATATGAGGAATAGTTATTTTGAATACCTCATTTGGAAAGCTTTAGTTTAAACATGCATTTAAAATTCATAAATCATAAGGAAAGATTATTCAAGAAGCATTTGTGTATATATATCTAAAAATAAGTCCTTTGAGTGTAGGAAATGTAACTGATCAATGTCACCTTGTACAATGAGATGAGCAGCATATAAATAAAAGTGGTTTTCTAATAAGAAATGGAGTGACTGAACAGATGCTAGATCTTGTTAAGGGTCCCAAGCCCAAAATTATTTAAATAAAATATGTTTCAAAAGATACCGCACCAGTGTTGTACTCCACATTTTGGTAGTATCTTACTAATGGAAGGTTCCTCAGTTGATTAGAGAAAAAAAATTGATACGTGGAAGATCTGCTTTTTTCTCCAGACACCAAAAGCAGTGTTAAAGAACTGAAGCTAAGTGATGTGGATGGATCTAAATTCAATAGTTATTTGATGAATTAACTAAACTAAAGGGATAGGAAAGCTAACAAATAAGAATATGGATTTTGGAAACAGAGTTCTGAGCCAGATTTAAGTCACGAAAAAGTGGGATCATAAGGAACAATACTAGTCTGTGTAGGCCTGAATTCACCTCATGAAAGTTATTGGCAGACACTTGGTTAGATAAGCAAAAAAAAAAAATATTACAGAATATCTCAAGGCATACTATTATCAATTTATTCCGTGAAAGAATGTGTGGGCTTCACCTCAGTTCAGTTATTCAAAGAGATACTAATCAATCAATATTCCTAGTAATTCTTCTAACTTCTTCTAGTTCACCCTCTTTATCCAAAACAAGAAGAAAAATGAACCAGTTTTCCATCAAGGTTTTTATGATTGTGAATCAGTGATAATGTGCCAAAATACATATGAGCAGAGAGCTAGCCCATCTGGGGTCCTTTGAAACATTGCCCACTAATTTAGAAAATATACTTTGCACATTGCCTCTTCATTGTTGTTTTATATAGTTCTGAAATTCAAAATCTCCCAGCTGGGTGGATGCTTGAATATGAATGCAATGAATACTAAGGAAGGAGGAAGAACTTCAAACAAAAAGACCATATTAAAATTACACATGCAAAACATAAAGGAAAAATGCTTGCCTACAATTCTTTAACTCTTAGCGGACAGCCATAAATTAGAAATGCAGTTGATTGACATAATTTTATTGAGGCTTCCAATTGTTGATTTTGGTATTATTGGTTGTACTACTTTAGTATTATGGTTTTTACTGCTTAGCTGGGTGTGCGTCTGTGTGTGTGTGTGTGTGTGTGTGTGTGTGTGTGTACTTATGTGTGTGCTTTTAACTTCATTATTACTATTTTGTTGAACATATATTGGCTGCAAATGGTGTTGCGTTACTGCTTGTTATGCTATAGCAGAGCCCTTTTGAGTTGAAAGCAGCTTATAAATATTAATTTCATACAACACATCTGAAGACTGCAGCTGAGTGAAAATATAATAAGTATGTATATTGAACATCTGACTTGGCCCAAACACAGCAACCCCAAGTTAGACAATTCTTCAAGGTCTCAGCAGAAGACTTTTCATTGAGGTTCCATAATTGAAGATGACATCCATTGATCAGGATGCCATATGCCTGCAAACCATCTGGTATATACGTGATCCAAGCATGAAATCCAAGTAAAATTGCTTGAAATTCAGATGTTGTTGTTGTTTAACCACCAACTGCAAGGGAGGATATCTCATAATTTTTTTCCTCTGGTTAATATAACTCTGTATGTATCTCTGGCCTAAGTCCAAAAAGAACCTCTTTCATCACACTGAAATATAAACCTCCCATTTGAGTTCATGTCAGTTACTAGTCCTCCCCTAATGAGCAGTTTCACAAGGCCGCAAGTAACTTTTGGGCACAGTGCCATGGTACACAAAGATAGTCAGCAAAATAAAGCAACACTTGACCTGCTACAATTAAAAGATGACTTTGATGGGAAAAGTAAAAACATGAGGCAGCAGTAATGTAAGTCTTGCATTTAAGAACACTATTCCAAAATTACATGTTAGAGAGAGCAGCTGTGGTGGCCAGCATTTTTTTATATTATAAAGACAATATATTTGTAACACTTCTGTTTACCTAAATTAACAATTTCATTTGAGAGTTGGATGATGCCATATCTTCAGCATCCCAAAGGATAAGTATCTGGATATAGTTTCAGTGAGAATGTGATTTTTAAATTTAAATGGCTTGATCTGGAATATATAAGGGATTGCCTTGTCCACAATATAACTTGTACATTTCCTAAGGTCAGAATCCCAGTCTTGTTGTCCACCTAGTGTGAATACACAGTAAATAGCGCCTTTTTTGTTACTGAAGGGTATGTGATGGGTCAGCAGTTAAAGACACTGAGTTTGTCAGCTAGAGCTGGCAGCCTGGGTTTGAGACCTGAACTGTGCACTATGGGGTGAGTTCCCACTACTTCTCCTATTATTGCCAATCTACCACAAGGCTGTCAAACTCCCAGCCAGTGGGCTGGATGTGTCACACTCTGGTCCTGTCCACACCCATTTCAGTGAAAGGGGGGAAAGTCCCGATACGTCATGTGATGCTGCCATGATGTGAGTTTCACACCCCTGATCTACCAGTTTGAAAACATGCAAATGCAAGTAGATTAATAGAATTCCATGCACCTTTGGCATAAATCCATGCTGGTCATATGACCACAGAAAATGGTGAAACAATGTTGGCTCCCTTTGCCAGGGAATGGTGCTCATCTGGAGTCGGATATGACTGACAGAGAAATCTTTATTTTACCTTTTATTTGTTGCTGCCCCATTTAGGGCAAGTCAATTTTTTCAACTTTCAATTTCTAATCATTAGGGGTGCTCAAAAGTTGTGACAAACCTTGTAGATTGTAAAGATATTTTGGTTACTTTAATATAATGTAGATATGCTTGGTAAGCAACTACATAAATATCATAACTTTTTAACATTTTGTTTGTTTCAATATTAACATCTTAAAACACCTAAAAATCAAACAGCATAGAAATGTTAGTAATAGGTAAAAAGCTGTATATTTTGTGTTGAGGAATTTTTTTTTATTCCAGCACTCAGGGGTGGGTTTCAGGCGGTTCGCGGCGGTCCCCGCGAACCGGTTGGTCGGCGAACCTGGAAGTAAGTAACTTCCGGGAACGCCCAAGGGTCCACCCGCCCGCCCGCATTTCTTACCCGCTTTTGATGAGTTCTGCGCTTCCACGCATACGCAGGACGCATACAGCGCCTGCGCGATCCTCCAGGAGCAGTTGGAGCATCGCACAGACGCTAGTACGCATGCGTGCACTGCGCGCGTGCACGAGGATGCCGGTTGGAATGGGGTGAGAAACCCACCCCTACCAGCACTGTTGACATTTTATATAAAACTTCATTTGTCACTTCTGTTTTACACATATTATTTAAATATTCTATTTTTCAGCATAATTTTAAATCCTTACAGGTGATCCATGGTCACAAGAAAAGCAAGGAAAGATCTTTGTAAAATAAATAAATATATACACATATGTGTATGTTTTTCAGAGTGAAGAATTTAAACTATTATCTCATATATACGTAACAACAAAAATATTTCTGTAGTGTCCAACTTTTTCATGTCCCTTGGTCTTGCTCCTGTACTCATATTTGTCATAGTTGGTGACAGTGCCACATAGCACAAACAGTTTGAATTTTGTTTTCTGCATAACATCCCATTTGGCCTTTAGTTGTCCAAAATGCCTGGTAATCATGAAACCCTTATGTTGACTGACTATTAACCCGAGAATGTTTGTACAATTTTATTATCTTATCTCTTACAGTTGTCCCACTTGGAGAATATTAAAAAAGCAGTTTCTACTAATAAGCAGCTTTATTCTGGAAAAAAACAATTGTGTCAGTTTCCCAAACATTGAGAATAGAAGGAGAAGTCTTATCACAATGGCACTGATTTACAGAATAACAGAACAGAAAACAGAGTTGGAAGGGATTTTGGAGGTCTTCTAGTCCAACCCCAGGAAACCTTATACCATTTCAGACAAATGATTATTGAGCATCTTCTTAAAAACCTCCAGTGTTGGAGCATTTACAACTTCTGGAGGCAAGTTGTTCCGCTGATTAATTGTTCTAACTGTCAGGAAATGTCTTATTAGTTCTAGGTTACTTTTCTCCTTGATTAATTTCCATCCATTGTTTTTTGTTCTGCCTCCAGGTGCTGCTTTATAGCAAAATAAGATCCCCATTTTTCTAATGGATCAAAGACCATTTCCCCCAAACTTTGAGCAGGGGAGCAGGAATAAACTTGGTTCATATCTTTATGGTCCAATGGTGTCACAATCAAGATGGACCTTACTGGGTTTCTGGGAAATAACCCCAATAATTCTAATAATGGCTTGTCCCATCAAAATCAGTTCTCAAAATAGTTGAAGCCCACCTGACCATTCACTGTTACCATTGCAGAAAAGATCAGTGGAGCATTTCAAAACAGACTCCCCACAGCATGTTTGTGGCTCAGTGCACATGCATAGATGGTGATGATAGAAGGGAGAAGAAAACTTTTCCAGGTTGTAAGAAGCAGTAGAAGGGTATTGCATTTTTTCATTGTGTTCCTCTTCCAGTTAGTATTTCTGAAGGTAGAGCCTAGTGCATAAATATATATTCTATGTCATCCTTACTTATGTTAATGCTCTTCTTCTACTTATTTCCATATTTATGGATTGCTGAATGCTGCACTGGGGGTCATAGAACTTATCCTGAACACATGCTATCCCACTTCATGTTTTTTCCCTGTTCTTCTGTGTAGATTCCACCAGCAGCTTTGGCTTTGTTTTTGTCTTAATTACAAATGAGAGGTCTTGGGAGACAAATGTAGAAAACCCCAATTAATAGCAGTGGGAGTAAGAAGTCTACAGCTGGCCAGATACATAAGTGTGCCAGAATCATGCTGTTACCTCTGGCAGCTGATACATAGTCCTTTCAAGGTACAGCTCAGGCACAAAGCCATCTATGGCAAAATCCCATATTTGTCTGCAGGGAGTATGTTTATACTGCCATGCATGGACAATGAAAACTGCAGTGTTTGCTAAACTCATAGACAAGGCATTGAAGAGCAGCACCACATGAGTTCTGGCTTATATAGCTGGATAATTGACTCTGTAGCTTAAAATGTTAGATTATCTATTTTGGAAAATTTCTACTTTGCTGCAGAAAAAAAAAACACATATCACACCATTTCCATGACCTAAGCTTAGTTGCAACCTAATCACAACCACTCAGTGATAAGCCATTCCTATCCTGGCTTTGCAGGTAATTCCCCCGCCCCCTCAGGAAATGGAAACAAAAGTTATCACAGAGATGGTCAGAGCTATATGTGTACGTGGCTTAATTTATCCTAATGTTTCTTGCGTTCCTGAGACAGACTGCAGCTGTTCTTGTGATGTGGAATTTGACAGCACAAACTGCCCTGGACCACAGCAAGCCATGGAGACACTGCATCAATAATGCTCTCTAGTTTCCCAGCTCTTTAGAAAACTTCCTTTTCTTCTGGAGCAATCAACCATGTATTTGTTAGCACTGTTGCTGATAAAGCCCCTTTCAGAGAGTGATGAGATCTTTTATATTTATATATAACTTTCCTCCTCTCTGCTGCTGTCTTCTTTGAAGACCTGGCCACCTTTCTCCAATGAAATCTTCAGAGTTTTGAACTCTGGAAAGGAGCCGATTCCATGCTTGGGATAATGTTGTTTCCCACCAGTTTTTTTTTTAAGCGCAAAAGCTCTGTTCCTTTTTTTTTGGTGGTCGTTTAAAAAAAAAAACACCATGTGAGAGACTGAAACTGTGTTATAGTACACAGTATAGCTGTAACTCTACTCTGTTTCTCCTTCCCCCTCCCTCTTCCACAGCCAGCAATATTTCTGGTTATGCTCAGCTGCTGTAATAAGATCTCTTTGCTGCTTGCTGCTCTGGAGCTTGTTTGTCTTGGCACTCTGCTTACCGAGGCATTTTAAAACAGAGGGGTCAGTCAGAGATGCTTGGGGTTATTTCTTCTCCTTTTCCTGCTTTCTTGAAATAGTTTTGCTATGAGAAGAATGATGTTCTCTTTGGCATTCTTCCGTTTACACACTGAGTGAGCACCTTTTCAGCAGGTCAATACCAAACATAAAAGGTCCAAAGGGGCATTACAGATAGTCCTTATCTTGCAAAAGTTCATTTATTGGCTGTTGAAAGTTACAGTGACACTGAAAAAATTGAGTTATGACCGTTTTTCACACTTACGACTGTCATAGCTTCTCCTTGGTCGTGAGATCAAAATTCAGATGCTTGGCAACTGACTCATATTCATGATAGTCCTGGTGTCCCAGGGAAATGTAATCATCCTTTGTGAACCTTCTGACAACCTGGAAAGCCAGATTCAATTAATAGCCGTGTCACTAACTTAACAGTTGCGGCGAATCATTTAGCAACTGTTGCAAGAAAGGGTTGTAAAATGGGGCAAAATTCACTTAACAAATGTCTCAGTTAACTTAATTTTGGGCTCAATTATAAGTCAAGGACTACTTATATCAGAAGCTCCAGTTGGCTGTCTTACATATTGCAGGAAGTTAAAACCCACCCTTCTCCTAGAAAAATGAAATATCCTGGGAAATATTGAAAAGGCAGAATATAATATTTCCCTGGATCAGAAATGGAGAAACATGTTTTTAGGCAGGAAACAGACTCACTCTTAATAGCCCCCACCTTTGTCAATGGGTCATTAAAAGGCCTGAGCCTGTCTATTCTACATAACAAAGATCTCCCCACATCTACTCCAGGGTGATGGGATTAACGCATGATAGTATTAGCCCTTTACCCATGTCACCATAGGACACCTGGGAAGAAGCAATTCTCAACCAAACTTGAACTCAAAACACAGCCTACAGAGTTGCTCCTGCATGGCCCGATGGGAGTTTGACTACCAATCAGAATACAAGCTCAAGATCAAAGCGCAGAGAGGGCATAACACCAGGGACTTTCAGCATCTCTGTCTCTTTTCTTCTTCACCCAACATCTGGAAGCATGTGATCACCCTTTTTTGTTCAGGAGCTCAAGCCATGTGATCCTGTCCACCATTAAACCATCTTTCCAAACAGCCTCCATGTTTCCAATGTCTTTTTCCCCACTTGGAACTGAACCCAGAAGGACATTTCTTCCAACAATATTAAGGAATATAATGTTGACATTATCTACAGTTGATGCAAAATATAATGGTTTACTTGCTGATGGGTACAGGGATCACACCTATAGTGCAGGAGATCTACCCATTGTTCAATTAAATAATTTATTATGTATAGCCCCATTTATGGCTCAGAGTTTTGATACCTTTGGAACTGCCTGCTGCAGAGAGATGGGCTTCAAAAATTTTAGCAAGGGGTTTCCTGCCCAATTGCTGGGTGGGTGTGACCATGGTGGGAATGGCCTAGTCGGACTCCTGCACCATGGGAGGGCGTTGCCCTTCCTGGGCTCTGGAAGCTGGAAACTGGGCGGTTTCCAGCCTCCCCGAACTTCTGGTAGGCCCGTTTTTCACCCTCCCTGAGCCTACGTGCATTTACCTGCACTTACCTGCATCCAAAACAGGCCACATGGGGACTCCTGGGAGGGGTGGGGTCGGGTGGGCAGGGCCAGCCAAGAGTGGGATTTGGGAGTTCTCCAAATTGCACAGAATCTTAGCTAGAGGTTCTCCTGAACCCCTGCGAACCCCCAGCTACCCACCTCTGCTGTTGCAGTAAAAAATCTGCCAATATGTGCGCACATTGGTCAAGAAGGCATGCTACAGATTCCTCACCTACCCCTGAAGAAATGAAGATGATGGAGTACCAGAGACAAAGCTTCTTGGGCTGCACACCACCATCCCAAGTTTAGAGGATGTGTCTTTTCTGCTGATACTTAGGAAGACTGTGAAAACTGCTTTTCTATGGGGCTTTCAAAGATGAGGCTGTCACATAATGGCAAATAACAATTACAGATAATAGTCCAGTTGCTGCCTATATTGGATGATATTGTTTTAAATATTGTTTTATGCAGTGCTTTGTTCTTTTTATGAACTGTAAGCTTCCTGGATGAAGTGGCCTGCAAAGAGATTTTTAAATAGGTACATAAATAAATGATGATTTTGCATATACAGGTCAGAGAAAACTGCTAGTTTAATATCAAAATGGCTGCACGGGGACATCTGAGTATTTCCGCCTCTTCAGTTTCAGTTTAATGGTGCATTTGTGTTATGGCTTTTTAGTTCTAGGAATACAAAGTCATTATTATTTGATGAAGTTTGAAGTTGAGATGCTATTGGTTTTTATCTTCTACCAAAGAATTGTAACATAGTTATCATGAAACAGTGAAATCATTGGGGTTTTTTAATGTAGCAGTTATCCAGTAAGTAGCAATAATGAAAGGCTTAGTTTTAGGAAGCTTTGTTAAGATATTTTCCTGCTTTTCAAAGCTTTAGAGGTCTCCATTACTGTTAATGTAGAAATTGATGGATGACTATCTTCAGAGTTACTTGCCAAAGAAAATGAGAGCTTTTCATTCTACAAATGTTGAACTTTAGGGTTTTTTGTATTACCATTACTAACATCAGCTCAGCCTCCCCATTATAAAGTGAATCAAAATACCAATAGTATTTATTTTTCTCATCTCCATGTAAAAGAAAATACTATAAACTGCTTAGAATGGAAGATAGAATGAACAGAGCATAGAAACATGTTATTGTTAATTAAACCACAGCCGGGTTAGATTAAACAATGCATACACATGTCCATGTTAAGCACTGACTTTTTAATTCAATCTACTGTTTGTAGAGGTAGTTAGGAATAGAAGAATAGTTAGGGTGAGAAAATACCCATATCCATATCCACCCTGTGCTCCAAGTGACACTTCCCTCTTCATCACTTTTGCTTTGAAACTATCCAAGTTTCCTTTTGATCCTTTTGCTGGAAGAGGTTCTTAGGAGGCTAATTTGGAATAGGGCGATGGTGTGAAGAGAATAATTACTCCATTTTGACAGGGAGATGTCATCTTCTCTCGAGTTCCTCTGGATTCTATTCATAGGCCTGATCAGTATCTGTCTGGGAAGCCATTTAGGAGCTTCCTGCAAGTTGTCTCAGATATGAGTTATACATCCTTTTGGAAAACTTTTTGGGGACATTATACAGATAGTCCTCAACTTACGACTACAGTTGAGCCCAAAATTTACATCGCTAAGTGAGGAATTTGTTAAATGAGTTTTGCCCCATTTTACAATTTTTCTTGCCACGTTTGTTAAGTGAAACACTGCAGTTGTTAAATTAGCAATATTATGGTTAAGTGAATCTGGTTTCCCCATTGAGTTTGCTTGCAGAAGGCTGCAAAAGGGTATCACATGACTCCGGGACACTGCAACCGTCATAAATGTGAGTCAATTGCCAAGCATCCAACCATGGGGCTACTGCAATGATCATAGATGTGAAAAATGGTCATAGGTCCCTTTTTTCAGTGCCATTGTAGCTTCGAATGGTCACTAAGTGAACTGTTGTAAGTCAAGGATTACCTGTAGTTACTACCATATGTTCTAAAGAAAACATGACAGGAAGTAAAACTACTTGAGCCGTTTGACAGAACACGAAACTAATCATAATTTGAAGAAACATACCTTACATGCATCTGAAGGTAACCAAAGAGATGTTTATTATGATATGTCTGGCACCTATTTATGTATTTAGTAAGTTTAGACAGATGTCCATCTCATACACATGATTTGTTAACAATTGACAATGCACCAACCCTTTGTTTTGCCACTCCAGTGTGAAAAGGAAGAATGAACCAATCCTTAGATTTCCAATCTGCATTCTGGATTAGTCCAGAAAAGAAAAAGTATTTGAGTGCTAAAGATTCCATGTGGTTTAGGAAACACTAGAAAAAAATGAATGTTTTTTTAAAAAAATGTAATAAGAACAAATGCAATAACCAACATATGGCGCAAGTTCAGAGAAAGGCTATTGAGATGATGAATTGTCTGGAAACTCAGTCCTCTGCAGACTAAAAATTTACCAAGGGAAGATATGACCATATCCTATATGTTTGGAATTATATAGCAAGCAACAAATTGAGCTCTAGATTCTCAGTCTTTGGCTGCTTTCTCCTGGAAATAGTTATGTCAGTTACTGCTGTTGTAGAAATAAATATTCTGCAAAAAAAAAAGAACCTGCCCCAAAGGAATGGGGCAGCTAGCAAAGAAAGGTGCATTTTTAATTCTGCAGCTACCTAAATGTATATGAGAAACTACCAAGGGTAAAGGTAAAAAGGTAAATGTTCCCCTCACACACATGTGCTAGTCGTGACTGACTCTATGGGGTGGTGCTCATCTCCGTTTCAAAGCCGAAGAGCCAGTGCTGTCCAAAGATGTATCTGTGGTCATGTGACCGGCACACTGAAGGCACACGGAAAGGTGTTACCTTCCCACCAAATGTAATTCTTATTTTCTACTTGCATTTTTACATGCTTTCGAACTGCTAGGTTGGCAGAAGCTGGGACAAGTAACGGGAGCTCACTGTATTATGCAGTGCTAGGGATTCAAACTGCCGAACTGCCAATCTTTCTGATCAACAAGCTCAGTGTCTTAGCCACTGAGCCACCACATCACTCGTCAAGAAGGGTAGATGTACTGTTTTAGCCAGTCTGCAGAGTTGTTTTCAATCAACATCTTAAGCTTTTATTATACTTCCATCTTTTCAATTTCCATTTGTTTATTAATAGCACTTAACTGTAGTCAATGCTTTTACACAGATGAACAAAAGTGGTAAAACTCTCTTAGAAACAGCCCTATGGTCCAATATTTGTGATAATTGGATACTTCTCTTAACAAGAGAACAGAGCTGCACTGTGGCTCATCAGTTTTCTCAAGGAAATAAACCTTTATTATAAAAATAAAACATTTAAAATTATTTATTAGTCAGTCAAAAGCTTCTAACTGCATCCAAAGGTGATTGTACAAAAACAAATGGTCAGGTTATATGTAGCATTCTAGTTAACTCATAAGTCAAAAAGCAAGCCATCTGAACTGTGATGCTGCAAAATTGAGAACCAGTTTATTCCAATGTTTTAGCAATGTTAAGTAGTTTTTACTTAAAGTTATTTTATTTACTTAGAAAATTATTGACTTGGAAAATTATTGACAACTTGGGGAGCATTGTCAGACTTTGTGGACAGAAAACTGATGTTACATGAGAAAAACAACAACATTTAACTGTTTCAGTACTTCTTGCAATTATTAACCCAGCTTCAGTCAAGAGACTAATCTAAGGGAAATGCAGACCCATACTTTGTAAGGTCATTTGAAAAGTGTACCAATGCAGGTCTGTCTTTAATAAAGGATTTAGCCAATTGAAGCTCTGCATTTAGATTTCCTTTTTTTTTTAAATCATTCTCAGGAGTATGTGTTAAAATTTAACAGAGTACTTTTAAATCCACTTCATTCCCATGCTCAAGCAAATGTTTGCCTGCTGCTAGGGTTATATTACAGTTGCTCCCTGAATCTGTTTCGTAATTTGAAAGCACAGTGGTCGGATATGGTGTTCTCAACCTCAACAACTTTAAGATGTGTGGACTTCAACTCCCAGAATCCCTCCTAGTGTGCCATTTGGAGAATACTGGAAGTTGAAGTCCATGCATCTTAACATTGTTGAAGTTGGGAAACACTGTTCAGAATTTTTCCTTTTCACGTCTCTCTTCAGAATTAATGTGCCATTAACAATAGTATTAGGGAACTTTTCTGGGAGTTGGTGAGGACGTTTTAAACTTCCCACATTTTGTTTGCAGTTTCAGAACTGCTACAAAAACTATAAACATTGCACAGTTTTAATGTTGCCTCAATATTCAGATTTTTCTGCTGTAATACTGTTGTTAGAGGCTTAGATATATAGTATTTTAAGAATATGTTCATTAAAGTGGTGGAACACGATATTGGTCTGAGTAGATAATACCTTCAATTTTTAGGTGACTCAATTTTTCAGAAAGGAATCATGCAGTGATTAAACAGTGAGTATGGATAAACAATCCTTATAATTTAACAGGCATTTTAAAGATTTACCTTAGTAATAGCACTTATACTTATATAGCACTTCACAGTGCTTTACAGCCCTCTCTAAGAGATTTACAGAGTCAGCATATTCCACCAACAATCTAGGTCCTCATTTTACTGACCTTGGAAGAATGGAAGACTAAGTCAGCCTTGAGCTGGTTAGGATCGAACTCCTGGCAGTGAACTGAGTTTGCTTGCAATACTGCAAGTCTCTATAACATGGCATTAGGGGTTGAAATGTCTCATTCTAATGTATGTATGTATGTATGTGTGTGTGTGTGTGTGTGTGTGTGTATGTATGTATGTATGTATGTATGTATGTATGTATGTATGTATGTATGTATATATGTACCAATTAGTCCTTTAAAACCAAAGTGTCTATTGCAGTGGTGAAATTCAATTTTTTTTTCTATCGGTTCTCTGGACATGACTTGGTGGGCATGGCAGGGAAAGGATACTGCAAAATTTCCATTCCCATTCCATTCTGGGGCCAGCCAGAGGTGGTATTTGCCGTTCTCTGAACTACTCAAAATTTCTGCTACTGGTTCTCCAGAACCTGCTGAAATGCGCCCCTGGTCTATTGTGGATGTAACCTCTTTGCCCAAATGCAGAGTTTGAACCCAGAAAATCAGTAGGTGTGTCTACAACTGCAAGAGGTATTAAACATAAATAGCTCAGTCTGCTGTTATGCTGGAAATAGGTTCAGTCTTTTCAAGTACGGTACAAAGTCTTGGGAACTGAAACTAGAAAAAGTGGGAGTTACTATCTTCCATCAGACTCATATTAAACTCAAATTTCCCACTAGGAAGCCCAGTAATTGAAGCAAAGGAAACATCTGTTTCAGGAGGCTTGTGTCTGCAGAAAAAAGTACAATATTTAGGCAAAGTGCTACATTCAATTTCTCTCATATACTGCTAAAGTCTCATTGCTCATGTCTTTTTACTCCATTCTTCAGACTGTGTTCATGAAATTATGACATTTCCACAGACTTTTCCATAATTTGGTTCCTTTGGTTCATCCAGAATCTTCTCAAAGAAGATGAAAGATAACTTTGTTTCATAGTCATTTTGTCTGGAACTTTATATTTTATTTGGGGTTTAGTTTCTTCTTTATCTGGGTTACTATATTTTTTGTTCCATGAACATGAAAACTTTGTAACTTAGCTCCTTCAGTACCAAGAGTTTGTATTTTAGTAACAGACGTTGAAGTGTTTTTATATTACTTTTTCCTTTAAAAAAATGATTTTGTTTTCTGTGAGATAACTGCAGTATTCAGTCTCCAGCCTTAACAACTGTCTAGTACAGTAATGGCTAAACTTTTTTGGCTCCCGTGCCAAAAGTGGGGGGCGTGCAGTAGAGTCGTGCGTGGGCGTGTCACACCCATAATGCTATGCATACTACACCAGTGCACATGCATGCGCAACCAGTGCTCCCCCTTCTTTCGGTGTGCTTTTTTCACCCTCTCCAGGGTCCAGAGGCTTTCTAGAAGCCTGGGGAGGGTGAAAACAGCCCCTGCCCCCCCCCGGAGGTTTCAGAAGCTTCCCTAAAGCCGAAAAATGGCCCTATGGGGAACCCGGAAGTTCGGAACAGTGACTTCTGGTTTGTCCGTAGGGCTGTTTTTCGCCCTCTGGAACCTTCAGGAGGCTTCCATGAAGGCTCCGGAGGGCGAAAAACAGCCCTACAGACAAACCAGAAGTCACTTCCAGTTTTCTCATAGGGCTGTTTTTTGCCCTCCAGAGCCTTCAAGGAAGTCTCCTGAAGGCTCCGGAGGGTGAAAAACGGCCCTATGAGCAAACTGGAAGTACGTTCCTGAACTTCTGGTTTGCTTGTAGTGCCCTTTTTTCACACACCCCAGAGGCTTCAAGGAAGCCTCTGGAGGGCAAAAATGGCCTCACAAGAAGGCCAAAATCAGCTGGCCAGCGCTGTAGCTGAGAGGGCAATGGCTCGTGTGCCCTAACAAATGGCTCCACATGCCACAAGTTTGCCATCTAGTATAACACCCAAACATCAGAAGGCTGCTGTTCCTTCATGTTTCTCCTAAACAGAATAAATTTTTATCATCATGTCTGGAAGAAACTTCATCTGTATAATTTTAGGAGCCTCTTGTGAGATTAGATCAAGTCCTGTCTAAACCATCTGCAAGAAGAAATTGGCAAAGCCTTTCTGAAGAGCATTTGGTGTGGCATGTGTAGAGGGCAGTAGCATATTTGGGGTGCTCACTGTATATCTGCCTTTTTGTGTTCTAGTTTTTATTGTATTTGCAAACTGCCAAGAGTTGGATAGATTATGGAAAAATCAAAATCAAATAAAGAAGCCCTTAGTTAACAGGACTAGGAAGAAACAATTACTTGACTTTTGCATGTCTTTGCATATCAAAAATACATGTATATTTTCACATTATATACATAAGTGAACCGCATATTGTCTGGATCAATTTACAATAATACTTTTGCCACTCCTAATTTCTACATCTACTGTAGTACAGGCCCCATGTTCGAAAATACTCTGTATCTTCTTTTTCTTTTATTTTTAATGTAAATCTGTCCATTTCTGTGCAATCTAATTTTTTTTTCAAATTAAATCATCCTTTGTAGGTGTTTCTTCATTTTTCCAGTACTGTACAAATACAATTTTTGCTGCTGTCACGACATGTAATATTAAGTATAAATTCCCTTTATCGTACTTTTCAGGTATTATCCCTAGCAAAAATATTTCTGGCTTGTAATCTATATGTTGTTTTATAACATTTTCTCCAATCATGTATGTATTTTTGTCCAATATGTCTTTGATTTTACACATGTCCACCACATATGATAATACGCCCCTGGTGTCTGGTTACATTTCCAGCATTTGGCGGACATGCCGTGTGGAAATTTCAAGTATTCTTGCTTCCATTTGATTCTGAAATCTAGGAGAGAAACAGAGACAGAGAGAGAGGGAGGGAGGGAAATAGAGAGAGAGACAGAGCGACCTAGGGAGAAGGGAGGGAGAGAGAGACAGAGACAGAGAGAGGCAGGAGAAAGGGAGGGAGAGAGAGACAGAGAGGCAGGGGGAGAGAGAGAGAGAGAGGGTGGCGGGAGGGAGAAAGAGAGACAGAGAGACAGAGAAACAGAGAAACACACATACAGTATACACTCTGATGGTCTGCTGCTTCTGACTTTAAATCTTGCCAAAAGTGTTCAGCAAATTATAAGGTTAATTAAGACAGAAAGGCTGATGGGTGATTGACCTTCCTTTTATAAATCCCTCATTGTTGCTTCATTTAACTCTGCCAAGGAATCTTATTCTCTTTGATGTTAATGTAATGGGATTAAAATAAACTTGCTACCCTTCAAGACTGAGGTCGCGGGAAGATTCATTAAGACAGGTTTGATTAACATGGTTGTTCTTCCTTGGATAAAAAGGCCTATTACAGTGTTTATTAGTTCTGTAAGCTTTTTCTTCTTGCATCACCTGGATTTTTTCAATTGCACTGGGCAGTATTTGTGAAACCAGAACATTCTGGATCTGTCAGACTATCATTTTGACTTGAGAAAAGCATACACTTTTAAAAGGATGTTCACTTTCTTTGTCTTAAGTGGTTTATATTCTGCCTTTGAGTACAAATTAGTCTAAACTGGCAATGTAAACCAAAGTCTGCTGCTCCATGATCCTTTACATTATAATGTATAGATAAGATCAGAAAAATGTACAAGCTTTGGAATACTATTTATATTCCATACCAATGGACCTTCAGTAAGTTCAGTTGTTTTGATTTTATACTTTCTATGTAAACTGATGGTCATTGTTTTGGTCAGGGTAGATACAAGGGAATTTTGAGAATATGTTGGGAGCATTGTTACAAGACAGCTGCAAAGAATGGGAGCCAATCTGTTAATGAAATGGTGTGGTCAGTCATAAATGCTGAATTAGTTGAAGGCAAATAGGTGAACTCTCCCATTTGTCTTCAACAAAATACCTCTTAATTCCTAGAATGGTAATTAGTTTACCTTACCGTTATTGGCCTATGTTCTTGAGGCAGTCTGACACACCTGTAAACAAAGAAATGGACCCTCCTTTTTCATATTGTCTAATAATGCCTATAGAATAGTGTCCACACACACCCCAACCTTTTGAGCACCAGGGACCAGTTCCATGGATATTTTTCTACAGACCAAAGGCGGGGTGTGGTTTAGCATGTTGCCTGCATCCCACAGATGGGCCTTTGCTTGTTTCTAGCGTGCCACAGACTGGTGCTGGCCCAGAGACTCCTGCTGTAGAGCACAAGGGTGTCAAACTCAATTTTATTGAGGGCTGTGTGAGGGCTGTGGTTGACCTTGGGCGACCGGGGGGGGGACGTGGCTGGGTGGGTGTGGCCAAGTGGGTGGGCATGGCCAGCTTGATGCCTCTCTCCAAACTGCTGACATGTTTCCTCTTTGCACTGGGTAGACTGGGCCGAAGCCACCCTGGTCCAATGTTTCCTCTTTGCATTGGGTAAACCTGGTCGAAGCGATGCAGGTCATCCCCTTACATTTTCCAGGACAGCCCCATGGGCCACATCTCACCACATTCCGGGCCTTCTGTTTGACACCCCTGCTATATCTGAGAGATCTAGAAAAATTCTGTTATATAAAGAGTTGCTTTAAATGAATAATATAGCAATAGCAATAGCAGTAGACTTATATACCGCTTCATAGGCCTTTCAGGCCTCTCTAAGCGGTTTACAGAGAGTCAGCATATTGCCCCCAACAATCTGGGTCCTCATTTTACCCACCTCGGAAGGATGGAAGGCTGAGTCAACCCTGAGCCGGTGAGATTTGAACCGCTGACCTGCTGATCTAGCAGTAGCCTGCAGTGCTGCTTTTAACCACTGCGCCACCTTGGCTCTTTGGGAATGAAGTATTGCAACTGCTTTGTATTGCAGAAGGCCAATGTTTCTTTGAAATGATTTTAATGAAACCCTTGCCCTTTGTGGTAGTAGCCTTCCCAAGGAATTTAAAAACTACACAAACCATGAAGAATGGGATAGGTAGAGAAACACAAAAGTGGCTGCTGAATTCTCTCATTGAATTAGCACCATCCCTCATGTAAGATACAGTAGATGAAACAATCATGTGATCCACATAGGGCTTAGGGGTGAGGAATGGAAACCCATCTTATCAATTTCCTGTAGATTCACAGGAATGAATCTGTGAAGGCCAAACTGTTGCTATTTAACAAGTAGGATCTACAAGGTTCAATTAATGATGAAGGCAAATGCTCAGCCAGAGTCCAGCATAGCTGATGGTATTCACAGCCAGATGTCAGCATTTTCTGTTGATTTATTAATCCTAACTTAATTGGACTCAGCCTGTATATAAATGATTTGATTTTCCAGCTGAACAACTTTATTATGGCTTTATAGGTAGTGCTTGATTTACGTCCAAATTTTTTGTTGCTAAGCAAGGCAGTTGTTGAGTAAATTTTGTCTCATTTGTGATTTTTTTGCATAGTTGTTAAACGAATCACTGCAGTTCTTAAGTGAATCATGTGGCCATTAAGCAAATCTGGCTTCCCCCATTGATTTTGCTAGTCAGAAGTCATCTGGGAAGCAGTGGTGAGTTCCGGATCCTGTCACAACTGGTACGCTGCAATGGGGCCGGGCGTCCACCACGTGCACCACCACCCTGTGACGCTCCAGCTGCTCGGCAGAGCATCGCACAGGTGCCATATGCCGTGTGCGGGTGCACAAATGGCCCAGTTGGGTCAAATATAGGTAAGGAGGGTGGGTAAGTGGGTGGGCCCTCCAAAGAACCATACCGGAACATTACCTGGTGCTCCCAGCAGGCACCGGTATGCCCATACTGGTTGTAACCCACCACTGCTGGAAAGGTTACAGATGGTGAAGACATGGCCCCAGGACAGCGTGAATGTTATCAATACATGCCAGCTGCCAAGCACCCAACTTTTGATCACGTTACCATGGGGATGCTGTAACAGTAATAAGTATGAAAACAAGTCATAAGTCACTTGTTTCATTGCTGTTGTAACTTCAAACTGTCACTAAAAGATTGGTTGTAAGTTGAGGATACCTGTATATTTAAATGCCAAACTTATTAGATTTTTGCAGTTTCTATTTTTCCTGATTTTACCAGTGAACTATTAGGTCTATTATTCTGTAGCATATGTACATACGCACATATCTACCTTTGTGTCAAAAAGTTTCACACTTTGGAAGCAGCAATTTTATATTTTATATTTCTAACTACATTTCTTTTTTCCCTCCACCTTGGTGCCTACTGTTAGGTGGATAAATTTATGTGTAATGCCATTTTTGACTAAGAATATAAGCTGCTAAGGAATTTTGTGTTTCAGGTTGCATATTTTCTTCTCCTTAAAAGACAAGGGGCTCACATATTCTCTGCTTTAAATAGTAGCAGCTTTAAAGGGAAAATAGAGGCCTAATTTATCACCCTTATGGCAGATTGCTCTGGGTGTAAGAATCATATAATCTATATTGATCTAATACTTTCTTTAATCCCTTTTAAATAATCACTTGGTGTTTGCTTGAAACCATCAAAGCCATAAATTCCCTGTATTTGTTTCTCTTCAAGTCCAGCATGTAATTACAAGCTTTGGAAGTGACTGGTTTCAACTGAACTTCAAAAAGAGCATCAAGCCATTTTAATCTTTCCTAGATTACATGAAAGTAGTAGCTGGGCTGTTTGAAGGATTAACTGACCGGCGCTTTAAGCTGTGCCTCCTGCAAAGTGGTGGCCCAGGTTTCATTCATGTGTAAACTAAAGAACGCAGATTGGTGAGCAGATGATGCTAGCCCTTCAAAACTGCATGCTTTGTTGGTTTTTAATGGGAGACCCTGATGCAGAAAGATTTGAACTATAACCTTGACCTCACCAACCTTGGATCAACAGGAGCAATTTGTTAAGAGATACTGTGTGTCCAAAATCTTTTGCATGTTAGTTGCTCTGAAAGCAGGGAAAGAGCCTGCCCACTTAATTTTTGTAATGTCTATCTACCTAGACACTAATTTTAATCATGTCTGCATCTTCCTTTAAATTACCTTCACGCTAAGAATAATCTACTTCTCCCTTTTCTGTGTGTTACTTTAATTTTTATTATAGGTTAGCTGCAAGCATACATTCCATCTTTAACAGCTCACCAATTATTTTTGTACCATTCCTCCCTGTTTTAGGGCTTTCTAGACCTCCCAGAATGCAGTGATTTAGCTTTCCCAAAATCTCAAAAGGAAAGCATTGAAATCTCATAACATGGGCCACCTTGTAAAGGTGCATCTATTGACACTGCTGCTATTGTTATTTTAATGGAGCAGGTAGAAATCTGTGTGTTTATTCCCTGTATTTGGGAAGGTTGTTGAATTCTGATATAAAGAAAAAATGAATCTCAAATTGCTGCCTTCTAAGGAAGGAGAAGAGAATAGTATTTATATGTACCCTGTTTCCCTGGAAATAAGACCTCCCTGGATAATAAGCCCAATCAGGCTTTTGAGCGCATGGGCTAAAATAATCCCTCCCCTGAAAATAAGCCCTCCCTGAAAATATTGCAACACAGCAGCAGCCATGAAATGACCATGCTCACCTCCTCCTGCATCTCAAAAATAATAAGACCTCCCTGAAAATAAGCCCAAGTGCTTATTTTGAAGGTCAAAAGAAAATAAGATCCTGCCTTATTTTCAGGAAAACATGTGTATATGTATATAAAAGGGAGAGGGCAAATTAGACTTTTGAACAATTTATTATTTTTTTTCCAAGTGCCTCCCTGCTTTTCTATGATATCTTGTATTGCTAACCTCCTGAGCTTGTCGATCAGAAAGCTTGGCAGTTAAGCAGTTCAAATCCCTAGCACCGCGTAATGATGTGAGCTCCTATTACTTGTCCCAGCTTCTGCCAACCTAGCAGTTCGAAAGCATGTAAAAATGCAAGTAGAAAAATAGGGACCACTTTGGTGGGAAGTTAACAGTGTTCCGTGCGCCTTTGGCATTTAGTCATGCCGACCACATGACCATGGAGACACCTTTGGACAGCACTGGCTCTTTGGCTTTGAAATGGAGATGAGCACCACCCCCTAGAGTTGGGAACGACTAGCACATATTTGCAAGAGAACCTTTACCTTTAATATACATGTATTTAATTCTTTCCTGTTAATTAGTATAATAATAATCTGTTTTAGTATTTGAAGTGAATAAATGTTGATTATCATTCATTAAGAATTGACTCTAAATCATAATTTCAAACCACAGTGTAGGCTAGATGGTTAAACTACGGTTTGAATGCAAACGTGCTTAACACTGATTAAGGAGGACTCATTCCCATTAACCACTTAAATCAAGATCACTACTTTTATTCATCCCATTAATAGACAACACTGAAGTTAATCTGCAATTTAAGTTTTTTTCAGCATTCTTTTTTATTTTCTAACATGAAAGAAATACCAACATTTTTAAACACAACAAAAGCTCAAGTGTATGACAGTGCTGCTATTCTTGTGTTGTTTTTGAGAATATTTATATTTCTGTCTAATTATTGTTTTTTTATTGCTGTTGAAATAAATAAACAGAGAGCCTTGATTACCATGATGTCTTAGAATTATAGAATTGGAAAAAGACATTTAGGCCAAATCGAACTCTCCGCTCAGTTCAAGAATCTAAATTTAAAGCCTATCTAACCAAGAGCTTTCTAGCCCCTACTTGAAATAATCCAGTAAAAATGAGTCCACCAGCAAACATTACAAACTGCAGTGACACCAACATGATAATGGGCAGGCAGCAAAATCATTATGCAAAAGCTCTAATAACATAATTGTGTCACCACATCTGATACAAGAGCATAAGTTGTAATGTTTACAAAGTGTTGATTATCACCTATATAGCCCTAAATGATACATGGCCAAGTTATTTGATGGATAGCCTATTTCTACTTTGTCTGGTCATCTCATTAGGTCCAGGAAAGTGGCTGTACTCAGAGTCTTCTCTATGAAGCAGTGTCACCTATTGGGATGCAGGATAGGTGTCTTCTCTCTTGTAGTCCTCCTTTCTGAAACAGAATCCCATATGACATGGCAACATGGTCCTGTTCCTCTTTAGCCTTAAGGAAAGCCTGACTTTCCCCCCCAACCTCTAGGGCCAAGATACTAAATAAGCAAAGAGGTGCAGTGTCTCAGTGGCTTAGAGACACTGGAGATGGTCTCTGCTCTGGTAGTTCGAGTACTAGCACTGTGTGGCAAAACCAAAGATTTGCATGGACAGCACTTGAAAAACATTGAAGGAAAATATGATAACAACTTGACATGGACATGGCTTAAGATGGCAATCATCAAGAAAAAAAATGGAAAGTTTAATACTGACTGCTCAAGAACAAGCACTACAAACTAATACCATGAAAGCAAAGATGCAAAACTCCATTGACAATCCAAACTGCCGATTTGCAATGACGAAGTTGAAACTGTTTCACACTTAAACGGTCTTGTGTGTGTGTGTGTGTGTGTGTGGTTTAAATAAACACATGTTGTTATGCATATCTCATCACTTTATTTTCTTTGTCTGATATCGTCTATGTAATATGAGTTGGTGTTTCTGCTGACAAATTAAGGATCTTTTTCTAAACTCTTATCTGCTATCAGTCTTCCTATAACTTACACGCATGATTCTCTGTCTTCATTTCTGCAGTAATAAGGAAGGAGCATTGGATTGGATTGGATTTATTCGATTTGTATGCCGCCCTATTCCCGAGAGACTCAGGGTGGCTAACAATCAATAGCAATAGCAGTTAGACTTATATACCGCTTCATAGGGCTTTCAGCCCTCTCTAAGCGGTTTACAGAGTCAGCATATCGCCCCAACAACAATCCGGGTCCTCATTTTACCCACCTCGGAAGGATGGAAGGCTGAGTCAACCTTGAGCCGGTGAGATTAGAACCGCCGACCTGCAGAACTGCAGTCAGCTGAAGTAGCCTGCAGTGCTGCATTTAACCACTGCGCCACCTCGGCTCTTCAATTATATTAGGGGCCATGCTAATCTTCTCTGTATCGTTCCAATTTTAGTATATGTGCTGCTGAAGCAAGCACATCAAAGAGGGAAGGGGGTACAGAATAAAAAATAAAAGACAAACACATTTTAAAAAACAACAACATATCCTCGAGTGGGGCTGAGAGATTCAACAGCCCCAGGCCTGCCGGAACAGCCAGGTCTTAATTGCTTTGCAGAAAGCTGGAAGGGTGGTGAGGGTCCGGATCTCAACGGGAAGATTGTTCCAGAGGGCTGGAGCAGCCACAGAGAAGGCCCTCCCCCGGGGAGTTGCCAGCTGACACTGGCCGGCAGATTGGATTCGGAGGAGGCCTAGTCTGTGGGATCTAATAGGTCTATGGGAGGTAATTGGCAGGAGGTGGTCTCTCAAGTACCCAGGTCCGATACCATGTAGGGCTTTAAAAGTAACGACTAGCACCTTGAAGCGTGTCCGGAGACCAATGGGCAGCCAGTGCAGCTTGCGGAGGATAGGTGTAACGTGGGTGTACCGAGGTGCACCCACAATCACTCATGCGGCTGCATTCTGGACAAGCTGAAGTCTCCGAATACTCTTCAAGGGCGACTTCTTTTCAAGTATTTGAAAATGCTATCATGTATCCACTCAGTTTTTTCTTTCCAAGGCTAAATATTCTCAGTTCCTTCCATCGCTCTCCATGGGACAGTTTTAATCCTCTAATCGCCCTTACTACTTTTCTCTGAACCTGTTCCAGTTTGTCTAAATCCTTCTTAAAGTGAGGTGCCCAGAACCAGACACAATACTTGAGGTAAGCTCTGCCCAAGGTAGAATCAAGTGGAACCATTATTGTGTGTGATTTCTGTTAATGCAGCCAAAAATTCCATCTACATCTATCATCTGCCTCCTTCCCTCCCTTCCTCCCACCACTCTCTCAGTAGCCTCTTCAAACTGATGACTTACTGATCCAATTTATACCAACAACTATTCCATTTTTCTGGAGCACTATTTAAAGCTCATTCTTTTTCTGTCTATTTTATTTCTGTTTCCTAAATGGAAAATTTTGATTTATCTTTAAGATGCTCTCATCCCATTTAACATATCAGATCATTCCAGAGTTTGGTTATCCCATCTAGTTTTATGTAATCTGCATATCTATATGTACAATTTATAAATTTTCTTCCATGCCATCTAAGTGATAAATAAATGTGTCGAAAACTACCACATCAAACATCCAAATATATGATGCTATACTCTTATTTGATAATTATGTTCCACTTTGAATATGGTTTTCAAATCAGAGATTTATCCAGTAGGTTTCATGCAATCCAGACTACATTTAACAAACTTGTTAATTGGAATGTAATGTGGTACTATGAGAAATATTTGCTGGAGTCAAGGTATATCTACATTCCACAATCTATTAAGGAAGTTCCCTGATAATGTAAACAATGTGAAATGTATAATTTATATGTAATTGGTGTAATGGTAAAATAAAATCCTTATTCACTTTCAGAAGGAATACCTCTCAGTTACTTCACTGTAACCCTAGTAAGGTTATTATTTCATATGCCATTCTCAGTCAGAGCATTTGAACCCATTCAGAGGTGGTATTCATCAGGTTCTGACCAGTTCTGGAGAACCAGTAGCAGAAATTTTGACTAGTTCAGAGAACCAGTAAATACCACCTCTGACTGGCCCTGTCCCCATCTCTTCTCTGCCGCCAGAATTCCAGCTGATTGGAAGGAAATGGGGATTTTGCAGTAACCTTCCCCTGGAGTGGGGTGGGAATGGGGATTTTTCAGTATCCTTCCCCTGCCATGCCCACCAAGCCACACCCACAGAACCGGTAGTAAAAAAAATTGAATCCCATCCATAAACTTCCAGGAAGGAACAGCAGATTCTATTTCTATGAGTCTGTGAACACTTCATGTTTACTTTGCCGCAATAGAATTCTTATTTATTTTTTGGGGAGGGAAAGGGATGTATATATTTATTTATTACTGCAATGTATAATAAAGTAATAGAATAACAGAGTTGGAAGGGGCCTTGGAGTTCTTCTAGTCTAAGTCCCTGCTCAAGTAGGAAACAAATGGTTGTCCAATCTCTTCTTAAAAACCCTCAATGTTGGAGCAACCACGACTTCTGTAGACAAGCCTGTTTTACTATTTAATTGTTCACATTGTCAGGAAATTTCTCCTAACTTCTAGGTTGCTAATCTGCCTGATTATTTTCCATCCTTTGGTTTTTGTCCTACTTCCTGGTGCTTTGTAAAATAGGTTGACCTCTTCCTCTTTGTGACAGTAATGCAATGGAACCTCTTCAGACATACAGTGCTAGACTCTTGCCATAAATTTGCAACTTTGTCTGTGTAAAAGGGATAAGAATGACTGAATTATTGAGATTTGCATAACATATGATACAAAACCTTGATTTAATTATGATTTATTGTGTATGCCATAATTGACTGAGTTCATGCCTCAGTTTAAGCCAGACCCAACACACCATATTATAATTTAATGCAGTCTTGCCATTCACTTTGCAATCCTTGGAGAACCAAGGGTTGTGTAAAATGAGATGAAAGGGAAGGATCCAGAAGAAACTTGTAGATCTGCATTATGTTCCCTGATCATAGTCTGCAGAAATGACTTCTCAATTGCATCTGGATGTATGCCTGAGACTGGAACAATCATCATATTTTAGTTCAAGGAAATTTCTTTTTTTAGATTGGAAATGTCTCTTTGAAAAACTGTTTATGAATCTGGTCCGGACTTGGCTTTGAGAAGAAAACAGCTTTACAAAACATCAGCTCAAACATCAGGACATTCCAAGCTTTCCAAATGGCAGGTATATGTTTTAAGAGGTTCCTGAAAAAATAAAGTACTATTTTGAAAAGACGCTTGACCTCTGCTCAGCAGCATCTGTTTTTTGACTTACTTTGCACCCCTTTGGATGCACTCCACAAAGCATTCCAGCCAGAACTATGTTTATTTCAGACAGAATTGCATGGAACAGCATTTAACAGGTTGCACATTTTTGCTTATGTCTACATAGGTACTAACCACTCACCTGGTTGTCTACCCTGGAGCCATTTTGGAATGTCTTCTGGGTTGCCACTGTGAGGCTGGATAGAGCTGTGGGAAAGGGACAGGGGGAGTAGGGATAGCTGAGGAAATATGTAGCTAAAATAACATTCTTTTTTCTGGGAACCAAGGACACTCTCACCAGCACCTGTCATGGAGTAGATGGGAGTCATCCGGGTTTGGGTCTGTGACCTGATTGGGGCATGTGATTGTTGTGTGTAATGGGGGCAAGAGCCAATATAACATACCTATACTTTGAGGAAGCCTTTTGCCTTGAAGTTTTGATTTCATCCAGGCTATTACTTGGAATCCTGACATTGGTCAACTGAGGAAACTATGGCCTCTTAGTGACCAGCAGAAAATGTAAACTTTAAATCTACTTTGCCAAAAAAAAATTATGGCTTTTTAAATCATTTTCACTGAACTCACTGGGAAAAAAAATCATCTTCAAATGTCCCATCTCCAAAAGGGAAAAGACAATTGTAGTGGCACACTTATGGCTTTGGAGACTACATTTGGTCTTATTGTCTTTTTTTTTCTACTACTGTCCTTTTTTTTCCTCTTGCTCTAGTTTTTTCCTTTTGGCTTAAATCTCAAAGAACAATTTCAGGAAGGATTTTCGTGATCTATTTTAATAGATGTCTATGTCCAATATAATTGGGCTGGAATCACATGGAGATGACCCCATACTGGTGCCACTAATGTGCTAATGATGAGATTCTACAATCTGCATACAATCTGATCAGCATGTCAGCGTTCCAAGTAATGCACCCATAGAAAGCCTCAAAGAACAATTTACTGGATACATCGTATTGGCACAACTGGTGAAAGCTGACTCTAAAAGTTCCCGCAGCATTCACTTAATTAAAAAGTAAACGTTTCCTGTTTCCCCCAAGTCACTGGTTATGCTGTCCAGTGAAGATGCTGGCCAGTTGCTTGGTTACTTCACTCCTCTGGCCAGCCACCTGTCAGAATGTCCTTGGTTCTCACAGAAAAACTTTTTTTATTTTGGCTACAAAACCCCGTCTAGCTATTTCTCCCCTCTCTGTCCTTTCTTCTGTTTCGTGGCAACCCTGAAGCCCGCAAGATGGACTCATCCAGGTTCACTTCAGGGTTGACACAGCACATATTGGAATAGCTTCTTT
Source organism: Thamnophis sirtalis (assembly GCF_051295495.1). Lineage (NCBI taxonomy): Eukaryota > Metazoa > Chordata > Lepidosauria > Squamata > Natricidae > Thamnophis > Thamnophis sirtalis. The sequence continues at coordinate 50,302,976 of NW_028261383.1, read as the reverse complement.
CATTGAACAGTAGTATCTCAGTACTCAACTGCTTGAATTTGGTACTTGATGCGTTTTGATGCGAAAATATTCTTCTGGTACTCGTAGTCTGTACTTGTTTCGTACTTGGCGTTCTGCAATAGGAAAAGGGGGCAGCCATGAGGAACAGACAGAAAGTTAGCAGAGGAAGGACAGGAAGTCGGCCATGCTGGGAAGGTCACTTATCAGGAAAAGTGGCAGATAGAAAGTCCTTCCCTGCTGAAACAAAGAGTCATGTGGTAAGTCAGTGCTTTGTTTGGGACTAGTTTTTAGTAGTCATAGTACCTCCCGGAATCAGTAAACAATGAATACCAAAGTACCACTGTGTAGTGTTCTAATTCAAAAGGTTTAAGACTGTTATCCATACTAAAATATTCCAAGATTTCATGCTTCCACATATGGTTCTCCTGATCCTCATTACTGTAATCAGTTAGCATTCCGCAGCAACTGAGTACTTACAGTTTGCATCTGACTATTTTTTATTATGATATATTATGGGAACATTCTTTCTTAAGGTAAATGTTTTCCTATCTTGGGTATGTACTCACATTCCCAAATTCCCCCAGCGAATATCCATTATTTAGAATTCAAGATGCTTGTCCTAAGGAGCCGAGGTGGCGCAGTGGTTAAATGCAGCACTGCAGGCTACTTCAGCTGACTGCAGTTCTGCAGTTCGGCTGTTCAAATCTCACCGGCTCAGGGTTGACTCAGCCTTCCATCCTTCTGAGGTGGGTAAAATGAGGACCCGGATTGTTGTTGGGGGCAATATGCTGACTCTGTAAACCGCTTAGAGAGGGCTGAAAGCCCTATGAAGCGGTATATAAGTCTAACTGCTATTGCTATTGCTATTGCTATTTGAAGATTTTAGGAGTATACAACACACACATATATTTTGTAGCTTTGCCAACCTGGAATTATACAATGTCTGCCTGTTGTTTGTGGCTGGTAATGTTATTAGATTGTATGGCAATCACACTTAACTTTCTGCTTCAGCTGTAAACTGCAGAAATAGAGGACAGAATTAGTTATAATATCAACAATAACATTTTGTTAGTAATTTAATGAAAACTTCTAAGTTATATCCTTAACTTAATTTGCTTGAATATTTTTGCCTTTTCCAGTTCTTTGGAATCCCCTGTTGTCATTGCCTTTCAAGTCAAACCCATTTCATATCCCTGGACCATTAACCTTTCAAGAGTTAAATATTAACTGTGATAGAATTTCAGCTGAAGTAGCTAATATAGAAGTTTATATTATTTAGTGGAAATCAGTAGAATTCAATGCAGCAGAAGGAACAATAGGAATATATCTGTTATTGTGTGTCCAATGAATGAAATCCAAAAATGGATTATTTCAGAATGTCTAAATAACACTATTGTACATAAATGTACATTTACCATTCCAATATTTCCTTTCAGAGTAAGAAGAATAGTATAAGAATATGCTAAAGCTAAAGATGTGAGATGAGAAAATAAAGGAGGAAATATAGCTACATTTAGTGTTCTCCGTACTTCTTCATGTCTTGTTACTCAATCCATTCTTGTTTTTATTGCATCCATATAATTCATACACTGCCTTTTATTCTTTAAATTTTTACCCTCTCTCTCTTTAAGGATCACTCACCACAAGTGTCTTATTCTCCCATTCTCTCATCTAATCTGTGATTTCTTCATACATTTGTTATGCAATTCAGTCCAGATTCATTCTCTTCATGTGATGAGACCTCATTATTGTTATTCACTTGAAGTTCTCACTTTTCTATTCAAAGTACAGTGGTACCTTGGTATTCAATTATTTTGAAAGCCATCAAATTTCATACTCAACACATTTTGATATGAATATTTTGTCCCAGTACAAAATAATCCTTTGTTTGGTATGCAACACACAAGCTAGAACTTGTCAGTATCAGCTGCCTTGCGATTCACTACATCCGGGATGGCAAACCTATGGCACGGGTGCCACAGGTGGCACACGGAGCCATTTGTCAGGGCACACAAGGCATTGCCCTGTCAGCTGGCCAGCATGCGTGCGCGTGCTGGCCAGCTGAGTTCAGCCTTTTTTAAAGCCATTTTTCACCTTCCCCAGGCTCCAAAGGCTTTATAAGTGCCTGGGAAGAGCAAAAAGAACCTCCCCCATGCCTCTGGAAGCCTCTGGAGGCTTGGGAAGCTTCCCTAAAGCCTCCAGAGTGCAAAAACTGGCTCTATGGGCAAACTGGAAGTTCGGGAAAGGACTTCCAATTTGCTCCTCCTTCTGAAGGACTAAAAACGACCCTACGAGCAAACCAGAAGTCGCTTCCAGTTTGCTCGAAGGGTTGGTTTAAGCCCTCCAGAGGCTTCAGGGACCTTCAGGAGGTTGTTTTCAGTCCTCTGGAGGCTTCAGGGAAGCCTCCTGAAGGTCCCTAAAGCCTCCGGGGAGCTTAAACCGACCCTACGAGCAAACCGGAAGTGACTTCCAGTTTGCTTGTAGGGTCATTTTTTGCCCTCCAGAGGCTTCAGGGAAGCCTCCTGAAGGTTCCTTAAGCCTCCGGGGTGCCTCTGGGGGGGGGGGCAGGGGAGGCTGTTTTTCACCTCGCCAGGCTCCTATGAAGCTTTTGGAGCCTGGGGAGGACAAAAAAAGCATGCAAAAAATGGGAAGAGTGCCTCTCAAGTGCGCCTGCACACTGGGGAGGTTGCCATTGCATTATGGATGCGGCACGCCTGTGCACGGCCCCCTTGCACTCCCCCCTTATGGTACGTGAGCCAAAAAACGTTCACCATCACTGCACTACATTATTCCTTATGGAAAATTTTTGTTGGCTACTTATCATTTTTGATACTCATTGCACTTCTCTAAAACCAATTAATGATGAGTATTGAGATACCACTGTACATTTATTTCCTTCTCATTTTACAGGCACATTTCTTAATTATGCAATTTCTCCTAATTTCAATATACTTTTGTATTTTTACTAACATACTAAATCCCGAATCTTCATTTCCATACATTCATTCCTCTTAACAGACTGCATATCCTTCACTTCCTCTCCACCAGCATCTCCATGACTTCATGTTTCGTTATCTATTTTCCCATCTATAGTAAACATTCAACACATGTGTTTTAGGGTTTTTTTTGCCATTTATTCATTTACCCTGTCAAACATAATTACCTTGGTTTTTCATGCAATAATGCTCAGATCCAAATTTTTGGATCTGAGCCTTTTTTTCATTGTATGATCTACATTGTATGATCTCTCATGGGGAATCCTTTAATTTCTCAAACTCCCTGCTCAACATTAAATCTTTTGCTAATCATTCTGATCATGTTCATGTACTTCTATCAAGTATTGCTCTTAACATAACCAGCAACCAGTCTTCAACCTCCATGTTTGTACCAAAACTTCTATAATGCAAACTTATTCACTTTAGTATGCACTTTCCCAACCTCAACCCTTTGACAGTACAGGTAGTCCTCAACTTACAACCAGTTGCATAGTGAACAACTAAAGATAGGAGCTATCTGAAAGGGGAAGCTTAAAGCCTGACCCCAAAGTTTTGGCACTCATCCTTTCCTCTGGTCACATGGCTGCACAGCAACCCAGCCGCATTTATGGCAGTTTGCATTATCCCACGCTTATATAAACATATTTTACAACAGTTTTGGCAAAAAACTGGCATTTCCAGTTTTGGGCAATACCATGAGCATAGCAAACAGTAGATTTGCACTTAATGACCACTGCAAAAAAACAAAACAAAAAAAACACCACCCCATAAAATCAAGTCCGTCGTGTTTTACAACTGTTAATGACTTACAGTTGTAATGGGAAGACTCCAGTACACTTGTAATTTGAGGATTATTTGTAAATAGACTTTTGATAATTTTCATACCTCAATGATCTGCTAAAGAGAGGAAAACATTCTCCCTGCCTGGCATAAAGCCTCAGTGTACATTGTCCATTGTCCATTAAGCATTTCTATCAGAAATATATGTAATACCTTCCAGGCACACTTACCAAAATAACTTGCTGTCTTTCCTTTAAAGAGAAATAGCACCATTCTCCACACAAACATTCAACAAATCTCACAGCGACAACATAGTTAACATTTTTCCAGTTAAACTATGTACGTCAGCAGCCTTTCCACGTTTCAACAGACTTTATGCCTTACTTTTCATGCAGTTTTTCTTCAACATCAATATTTACCACACTCATGTCAGTTCTTCTCTTCCCTTTCATATTATTAATTTAGAGCAACCACTGCTATTTCAAACACATTTTTCACTTATCTGAGTTCACAATGTCTCATATTACTGAGGATGATGACTGGATGCCTTTTAGATACTTTGAAGACCAGCGTCAGGGTTGACAGTGACTCCCACAATCCTTTGTAGAAAATGGATCTGGAGCCAATGGGGGGAAAATTCTGATTGCCTATCCCTACCCAATTATCTTGGATTATGATCTGCAGATATCTATTCTAAAGTGATATTCTCTCTTCTTCTTCCACTCAGTGAGAAATTGTGAGTTTGGGCATCATAGTCTGAAAACCTAGTTTATTGCTATCAATAGCTATTTGTTTGCATTTTAAAATATGTCAAAACTACCACATACTTTCTTGGGAATTATTCACATTTTTTCAGCTTGATATTTTCCTATTTATTTAATAGAAGAATAGAATGGGAATAGAATAGAATAGAATTCTTTATTGGTCAAGTGTGATTGGACACACAATGAATTTGTCTTTGGTGCATATGCTCTCAGTGTACATAAGGAGAATAGCAATAGCAATAGCAGTAGACTTATATACGCTTCATAGGGCTTTCAGCCCTCTCTAAGCGGTTTACAGAGAGTCAGCATATTGCCCCCAACAATCTGGGTCCTCATTTTACCCACCTCGGAAGGATGGAAGGCTGAGTCAACCCTGAGCCGGTGAGATTTGAACCGCTGAACTGCTGATCTAGCAGTAGCCTGCAGTGCTGCATTTAACCACTGCGCCACCTCGGCTCCTTGGAATAAAATACAAGAATAAAAAGATAAAACCCTTAGTGATAGTCAAGGTTACTAATAAGCTATCAAATCATAGTAGTAAACAAATAAAACAATATAAATGTGAAGATACAAGCAACATGGTTATAGTCATAAGTGGGAAGAGATAGCTACTAGCAAGGAAGGGAATAATAATAATAATACAGTCCTAGTACGTAATATGTCAGTGTTGTGGGAATTAGTTGCTAAGCAGAGTGATGGCATTGGAGGGGGAACTATCCTTGGGTCTTGTTGTTCTGGTGTGCAGTGCCCTATAGCTTGGTTTTGAGGGCAGAAGTTGAAACAATTTATGTCCAGGATGTGAGGGGTCTGTAGATATTTTCACAGCCCTCTTTTTTGACTCATGCAGTATACAGGTCCTCATTGCTCTGTAGAACTGAATCAGCAGGTCTTTGGGCAGTTTGAATTATATTGTGTTATATGTAATTATGTTTTAATATGGTGATGATGATATTGTGGATGCAATAATAACAGTAAAAAATTTAATAGCTGATAATAAGCATCAGGTAGATACATGCCAAAATGTTTTTATTAAGAATAACTGTGAGCTTTTAATTTCAGGTTTATTTTGCAAACTCATTCCTCTTTGCTATGAAATCAGATTCAGCTATACCAAGTTTCCTTCCATACAAAAATAACACATACACAAAAAAGTCAAAGCAAATTTAACAGGGCTGGGATTGCTTTCCAAACCTTTTGTGTAAAATCCTTAAGTCAAATTAGAACTAGTGTTTTATAAACTTTAAAGCTTGTTTTGAGATTCCTGTTTTAATTCAAGAATTTGCAACAACATATTTTCTAGTATCTCCATGGAATTGATACTATATTCATAAACCTTAGGCAAATTTGGGAGTTTAAAACTATTCCCCAGTTCACTTCATATTAATATTATAATTAAAGTTATAAAAATTTGATTGCAAAACCCTGGACAACTACTAGAAGGCTGCAAATAGGAAGCTTTAAACTGTTTGCTGCCCAGAAGTGGGAGCCCTAATTATAATATCATAATAGATTCAGGACCATTTTTTGTAGAATGTATGTATGTCTCATGCACAGAGTACACATTTTGATATATTTTCAGTGGGGTTTACCAAAGCAACCATAGTTGTCTCCTTCACATAATAGGCAGATGAAAAGCTACTTTATATTAATTTGTATATATGTGTCTTCTTTCAATAGATTTGTATTTATGTCTTTTTATAAAGGATATTATAGTATCTATGAATAATACAGACAGTTTTACCAGTGTTATATTTTCAGAATTTTCTCCACCCACTCAGCTAGGCATTTAAATTATATTATAAAGTTTATATTTTCAGCCTTAGTCATTCAAGGGACATTATACTGGGACATTCAAAATGATCAAATCTATTTCAGCATGCTATGAGTTTACTCTGTTGACCCCAGAGCCCCACTGTATCTCTCCATTGTACTCAAAGAAAAATCTCTTTTAAGATTTTGGAACAGAAATAATTGGAAGATTCTGAAGCATTATATTGAATATGAAATACTAAATGCACCCATGCAATACATTTTGGAACTTTCCAGGTGTTACAGAATGCACCTGATATTTGATAAGAAGTTTAAATAGAAAAGCAGAAGTATGTGGGGATCTGTGTAAAGATATACAAATGTAACATGCCATAAAAACATGTACTGAATTAGGGGTTTTCAATTTTGCTGCAGTGTTTCTTATGTATAGTTGCTTTACATGGGTTGGAAGAAAAATCCTGTCTGGTACCAAGCCAGGAGAAGAAAAAATAAATGAGGCTGGCTACGAGGAAAGAAGTTCTCTGTTTATTTGGTTTTCAGAAACTTCAGTGACAGGAGCATGTTTCTTGGGTGGCTGACAAAATAGCTGAGTGAGTGGATGGATCCTTGGAGGGTTTTGCTGTTTTGTGATTAAGATGCTCCAGGGGGTTGTGCAATCTAGTGAGCCTTGTGTCTTTTACCTAGCCAATGATTTATCCTATTATGTCCTAAAGGACATGTCCTGTCCTTAGAATTTGGGTTGGGGAATGTAAGTTCTTAATCCTATCAGGTCCAGCTTGGGGGAGCTGTGGCATTTTGTTTGTGAATAGATTGGCCCAGTCTTCCTGAATGGATACCAAATCTGCATTCCTAAAGGCCAATCTCTTCAAGTTTCTTAGTTTGAAGCTGTTTTCCTATGGCAGGAAGACTGGGGCTGCTTTCTGCCTTTGTTAAGGCTTTTCTCCATTTCTCCTTTGGGAAAATATTCTATCCTGCCTCTTTTTAATATTAAGAATAAAGAATATTTTTAATCTGGGGAAGAGGGCGGGCTTCCTACACATGCATGCAAGGCATGTTACAGAGGAATTGTATCTATTTATCCAGATAGAGGGAGGGTTTCTGTCCAAGCTTCCAAGGAGTCCTTCGGGATTGGATGGCATATAAATTTTATAAATAAATAAATTTTTATAAATAAATAAGCTTGTAGTAATGTATTTTGTTTTGTTGGCTTTGACCAGTCTGTGGATCAGGGCATAAAATATTTAGAAACAAGTCTTTTGCTTAGAAATAGATGACTTTTAAATATTAACTTGACTCAGAGAAATAAAGAAAGGGAGGGTGAGTGGGGTGCTTGCATGATTTGTTTATCATTACCCTTAATGGCAATGTTTTATGATTCAGAACACACTCTGGCTGTACCAGCTATCCACCAATTGCAACAGCATAGGTTGCATTCTTATATATTCCTGTTGGGCCTGTCCTGAATCAAGTTCTTTTTTCAAGTTGAAGTTAGGTGAACACAGTGCTATTTGATATCCTAGGGATCAGGCTGGTACATATCGGTAAAGAGAATATAGTCACAAATAACATTTTCACTTTCTCAAGGCCTTTTGCAGATTTTACGAGCACAGAACATTTGGGAAACAGTTTATTTTTATTTATTTATTTATTTGTCAACAAGTACAAGGAAACGTATGAAAAACACATGAAAAAATGGCACAAATAAATTGATATAAATAAGCCAAACATAGCCACAAACAGATTAAAAGAGTATATATAAATGGGACAGTAGGACAGGGAAAGTAGGCATGCTGGTGCTCTTATGCATGCCCCCTTAGAAACCTCTTAAGAAATGCATAAGGGCCACGATAGACAGCTTAAGGTAAAAGGTATGGGGGTTAGCGGAACTAACAACAGGATCAGGTAGGGTGTTCAACACATTTACTACTCTATTACTGAATTAGTTTTTCCTGCAATCAAGATTAGAAGGAATTACATTTAGTTTGTATCTATTGATAGCCCTTGTGTTATTGCAGTTAATAATTAAGAAATAATTACCTCGCTACAGAAATAGAGCACAACAATGAGAACTATCTTGAATGCATTTGGGTCAATATTAAAGGTTGGGGGGGAGGGGAAATGACATTGCCATAGGTCTATACTACAGGCCACCTAACCAAGCAGAGGAAGTAGATAAACTTTTGCTAGTCAGCTAACTAACTAAGGTATGTAGGAAGCACACTACAATAGTAGTGGGGGATTTTAACTACCCTGACATCAACCTGGAAACAAACTCTGCACCAAGTGGAAGATCCAACAGGTTCCTAATAAACCTAGCAGACAACTTTGTTTCCCCAAAAGTAGAGAAGGGAACAAGGGGATCAGCCATATTGGACTTAATTCTCACTAAAAGAAAGGAAATGATAGAAGGTGTTGAAGCCACAGGAACCCAGGGGCAAATGACCATGCAATATTGGAATTCAACATTATGCAAACACAAGTAGTAGAACAAAGTGAAACTAGAGTCTTGGACTTTAAGACAGCTAATTTCAATAAACTTAGAGAGAGCTTGGGAAAAATTCCATGGATGAGAATCCTCAACTCAAGAAGTTTGGGAAATTTTGAAAAATGAGATTACAAAAGCCCAGTCTAGCACAATACCAATGAAGAAGAAAAATAACAGTTCCCAAAAGAAACCAACATGGCTGCATAAAGAACTCTCTGACAAATTGAAAGACAAAAAAGATAAGTATAAAAAGTGGAAGGAGGGGGGGACATAACTAAGGCAGAATATCAGCAAATAGCCCAAGCCTGTAAAGATGAAGTGAGGAAAGCTAAGGCTCACAATGAAGAAAGGCTTGCCACAAAAATAAAAAGATAACAAGAAAAGCTTCTTCCAACATGTTAAAAACAAGAAAAAAGTTAATGAAACAATTTAACTCATGTTTTGCATCTGTCTTTACACAAAGGGATAAAACAGTCCAACCTATCAAAAACAGCACCACAAAAATCAGATTAGGAACACAAGTTGAAATAGAGAAGAAAATGGTAAGTGAGCACCTGTCTACCCTAGATGAGTTCAAATCACCAGGATCAGATGCATTACACCCGAGGGTTCTGAAGGAACTGGCAGACGAGATCTCAGAACCACTGAACTATATCTTCCAGAGATCCTGGAGCACCGGGGAACTTCCAGAGGACTGGAAAAGAGCTGGTGTGGTTCCCATCTTCAAAAAAGGAAAAAAAATATCCAGGAAACTACAGACCTATCAGCCTGACCTCAATACCAGGAAAGATTCTGGAAAAGATAATCAAGCAACAAATTAGCGAACACCTAGAAGCAAACAAAGTAATAGCCAAAAGCCAACATGGGTTTATCAAAAACAGATCATGCCAGACTAATCTTATTGCATTCTTTGATAATGTGACAAAATTAGTGGACCAGAGGAATGCTGTCAATATAGTTTACTTGGACTTCAGTAAGGCATTTGATAAGGTAGACCATAACCTACTACTAGATAAAGTAGAAGAATGTGGGTTGGACAGCATCACCACCAGATGGATTCATAACTGGCTGACCAACCACACTCAACGTGTAGTCCTCAATGGAACTGCATCTACATGGAGGGAAGTATGCAGTGGAGTACCCCAAGGCTCTGTTTTAGGACCAGTACTCTTCAACATCTTCATCAATGATTTGGATGAGGGAATAAATGGGGAACTTATCAAATTTGCAGATGACACTACTATGTAGAAAAGATGTGGAGTCTCTAGAAAGAATGCAGAGAAGAGCAACAAAGATGATTAGGGGACTGGAGACTAAAACATATGAAGAACAGTTGCAGGAACTGGGTATGTCTAGTTTAATAGAAAGAAGGACTAGGGGAGATGATAGCAGTCTTCCAATATCTCAGGGGTTGCCACAAAGAAGAGGGAGTCAAACTATTTTCCAAGGCACCTGAGGGTAGAACAAGAAGCAATGGGTGGAAACTAATCAAGGAGAGAAGCAACTTAGAACTGAGGAGAAATTTCCTGACAGTTAGAACAATTTAATCAGTGTAACAGCTTGCCTCCAGAAGTTGTGAATGCCCCAACACTGGAAGTTTTTAAGAAGATGTTGGATAGCCATTTGTCTGAAATGGTATAGGGTTTCCTGCCTAGGCAGGGGGTTGGACTAGAAGACCTCCAAGGTCCCTTTCAACTCTGCTATTGTATTGTATTGTATTGAATTGCAGTTGAAGTAAAAGTAGTCATTAACAGGTAGGACATTATGGCAGATTATCTTCTGCACTAAGCTCAGGTCAGAATGTAGACGGCGTAGTTCAAGGTTATCCAGGCCTAAAATTTCAAGCCTGGTAGTATATGGAATTTTATTACAAGCAGAGGAGTTGAGTACTCTTCTTGTATAATACCTCACTAATGTTTTAATGTCCGAAATGCAGTATGGGTTCCAGGCAGGTAAGCAGTGTTCAAGTATAGGTTTGGCAAAGTATAGGTTTATGTGCCTTAGTTAGCAGCATAGCGTTACCAGAGAGAAAACTACGTGAAATGCCTTTTTGGCAATGTTGTTACAGTGAGCTCTGCGGATTAGGTTTAAAATAGGACTCGGTACAAGTTCTCACTGCATAGACTTTAAGCCTCTTTGTGCGTTAGTTTTATAAAAACTGAATGGATAAGAATCCAATCCAGTCTATTTGAAAACTTAACAGTGTGGTCATAGTGATGCTATTTTACCACAAGAGCCCAGGTGTTTCCTGTCTGAAGTTTGGAATGACTGTTTGGTTTTCAGTCTCTTTAGAGGAACATGCTTTTTTATATAGGTTGAATATGCAGCTATGAAATATTTTACTTTGCGTCTACTTCAGCAAAACACAAATGACAAGAATTACTAAATGGAGCCAAGTCATGTAACTGAAATAACATGCAGTTAATAAGCATTCAGAACAACTGGATGCTTTATGCTGTAAGTCCTTAAAGATGGCTTCCTGGGGAATTCTGCTTAAAAGAAGCAATTATTTTAAAGGCTGAAATGTTGTTTCAGTTGTATCAGTGACGATACCAATGTAGCTGGGTGTAATACGTTGATTGCTTCATCTGTTGTAAAGCGGATGCTTCAAATTAGTGTAAACTGTTTGGGATTCAAATGTTGAAACGGAGCAGCCCTGCTGTTGAAATCTTTATGGGTGGCTAGCTTATTTTCCCGGCTGCTATCGATGCACAATGAAAGGGTGACTGAAACAAATTCCTTCTCAGTTGTATGGGTCCCCTGCCTTTGGAGTTGAATGGGATAACTTCAGTCATTGCACACAAAAACCTCAGATAATTGTGATAGCAAATAGTAGAAGACAATGTTATAACACTCATGTTGTTTTAATGAAAGACTTATATTTTATTCTTTCCCTGCATGTAGCAATAACCAAATGCATTTTTTTCATATTTCAGCTTTACTTATAGCCTTTTCCCTTTAAAAAAAAAGTTAATCAAATAGTGTCTACCGTATTTTTACTGTATAAGACTTTTTTCACAACTTTTTTCCTCAAAAAAGAGGCTGAAAATCTGGGTGCGTCTTATACATAGAATACAGCAAAAAAAAAATTTGCTTCCCAAAGCCTTGCCCCCTTCACCAAAATGGCAGTGCATAGCCTAATACAGGCTTTCAGAGAGCTCCTGGAGGCTGGTGAGGGCAGAAATGAGCAAAAAATGGGGCATTTTTGCCCCACCCCACAGGTGCACTCGCAAGCTATCCATGCCTTTTATTTGAAAAAAGCAGGCCCATTTTTGCGAAAAAAAGGGCTGTTTTGGAGAGGTTTGCAGAGTGCAAAAACTTTATTTTTTCCTTTCAGAAAGCTCTTTAGTTAGAGGGATTGATGAGAATTACATTGATCAAGTGCTGTGCCAGCAGAAACAAGTCTTAGGTGCTGCAGATTATCAGTGATTTTCTTCTCCAGCACATGGATAAATACACCTGGAAACATCTACCTACCTACCTACTCTCTCTCCCTACTGTATTTCTCTCTCTCTCTCTCTCTTTCCCTCCCTCTACCTACCTACCTACCTACCTACCTACCTACCTACTCTCTCTCTCTCCCTACCTACCTACTGTATTTCTCTCTTTCTCTTTCTTTCTCTCTCTCTCTCTCCCTCTCTCTCCCTCCCTCCCTCCCTACTCTCTCTCCCTACCTACCTACTGAATTTCTCTCTAAATATCCCTCTACCTACCTACCTACCTACCTACTCTCTCCTACCTATCTACTGTATTTCTCTCTCTTTCTTTCTCTCTCTCTCTCTCTCTCTCTCTCTCTGTGTGTCTCTACCTACCTACCTACCTACCTACCTACCTACCTACCTACCTACCTACCTACCTACCTACCTACCTACTTTTTTAAAAAAATCGCTTCTTCAAAACCTTGGTGCATCTTATGCTCTGAAAAATACGGTAATAAGCTTTCGGACAAAGTAACAAGGCTGAGTTGTTAATTCTTTGTACTTGACATTGTGTAATGGAAGTTGTTCTGTTATTCATAAGAATAGCATCTAAGCTTTCATCAGCCACTTCTCTTGATGGTTCTAGCCAGGATCATTTTTTATAGCTTTAAATTCATTATAAGGAAGCCATCTAGTGGCCATTTGTACATTGGCTAATATTTTGTATCTCACATTTTGAAATAAGTTCAGTTCATTATTATTTTTTAAAAAATGCAAAAAAATTAGACATGGTGAACAGTCTCAATCAGGATCCTGAGATCTCTTAGATATGCAGAGGGAGAAGAAGAGGAAAAAGGCTGGTATGATATACAAACACTGTATATAGTACCAAGAGGAAAAGATACAGATATGCAGATAAATAGGTTCTGCAGAGTTTTACAGGACCTAAGACAGCTGTACCAATAAAATACATAATGACTGATTTCCTCACTTTTGAAATATGCAAACGTACTGTTCCTCAAATTTTACACTGAAATTAAAAGAATCTGTTTCTTCATGAGCTAGAACTTATGAGAAATTATTATCATTTTCAAGATATTCTCATGGTTCAAATATTTGCTTCTCATTTTACCATTTCTCCTCTCCCCTTTCCCTCCCTTGCCTCCCATTCTCGTCATAACAGCTGTATGAATTGATAAACCTATTTTCTTTGTGATATATGACATCCAGAGGGATAAACATGTATAGATTACACTCCACTCTATGTAATAATAAATTTATTCTTCTTTAGATACTCAAGGCTTCTAATAGACCCTGACAGGACAGTAGTGGAAAAAGTAGACTATTTGCAGCATTGTTTTTTTTAACCCAGGCAATTTAAAGATATGTGGATTTTACCTCCCAGAATTCCCCTGCCAGCCAGGTTGAAGTCCACCATTTTCAAGTCGCTATGATTGAGAAACACTGGTGTATATTGTTTTCTTCAAATTGAAGATCTCTCAAATAACATAACTTTTGAGAAAATTAGTTCTCTTGATCTGGTTCATTTCTTATTCCCACTTTGTCTACTATATATTGTCATCCCCATTCTTCTTTCTTTTTTAAAAAAGGGGGGGGGGATGACAAATGTTTGTCCAGTCTTTTCTTAAAACCTCCAGTGACAACTCACAACATCTGGAGGCAAGCCATTCCACTGATTAATTGTTCTAAGTCTCAGGAAATTTCTCCTTAGTTCCTTGTTCTCCTTGGTTCTTTCCTTCATTGGTTTCCATCCATTGTTTCTTGTCCTGTCTTCAGGTGCTTCGGTGCATAGGTTGACTCCATCTTCTTTGTGGCAGCTTCTTAGACATTGGGTATACTGCTATCATGTCACCCCTAAGCTTTATTTTTAACCTAATGTTTGTTTGTTTGTTTGTTTGCTTATTATATTTATATGCCGCTCTTTTCCACCGAAGGGGACGCAGGGCGGCTCACAACTCAAACCAGGGAAGGGGGATACAGACAAAAAAATTAAAAACGACACACAACAATGCATAATTTAAAACACACGACAGTCATACCATTTGAGACGGGGGCAACAGCTCTTTAGCCCCAGGCCTGTCGGAACAGCCAGGTTTTAAGGGCTTTGCGGAAGGCCTGGAGGGTGGTGAGGGTTCGAATCCCCACAGGGAGTTCATTCCAGAGGGTCGGAGCAGCCACAGAGAAGGCTCTCCTCCGGGTAGTCGGCAGTCGACACTGGCCGGCGGATGGAATTCAGAGGAGGCCTAATCTGTGGGATCTAATCGGTCTAGTGGAGGTAATTGGCAGCAGGCGGTCTCTCAAGTACCCAGGTCCCATGAAGGGCTTTATAAGTGACGACTAGCGCCTTGAAGCGTATCCGGAGACCAATAGGCAGCCAGTGCAGCTCGCGGAGGATAGGTGTTACGTGGGTGAACCGAGGTGCACCCACGATCGCTCGCGCAAATCTCCAATTGAGTATGCCCTACCCAAATTAATTAGATTTATGATTAGTATGTTTGTAGAAGACAGAGCAGCAAATATAATAAAATTGGCTGACAGTAGTTTCATTCGAGATTAAGATTATGATGCAGGATTGCAACATAACTTGTTTTATATCAAAGAGGTAGCAGGCTTTCCTTTTCAACCTCACCTTTAGTTAAAATATTTTCAGAACTTGATGAAAGAAATGCTCAATCACCTGTGAACCAACATGAAATGTAAGTATAATTTAATTAATAATACCCTATTAATTACAGTGGCATTAAAGTTAGATATATCGTTAGGGAAATCCATTGTGAAACCCTGAAGAGCAATGCTGCACATTTGCTTTGATGTTGTATGCTAAAGGAAAAAATCACCTGTGCAAATAGCCAGGTCAGTTAGCAAACAAGGTTTCCAATAATTAGAAAAAGAGTTTTGTCTTCCTGAGGACAAATCCAAATTTCATTATTCTCTTCTTTACAAGGAAGATTCAATTTTTTAAAGATGTTTGCATACAACTTAATAAAGAGTTTAATGTTTGTTTTCTGTCTGTTAATGGCCATTGAATTAGATTTGGTTTTTACACATTAGCTTTTAAAAATTCTAACATTTGATACAAATGTAATGTTTTTTGATTCCACACAACCACTGTAGACACTAGAGGAACTAACTAAATGCTTTTAAAGTAGCATTTAAGTTTATTTGAGCATTAAATTATATTGTTTGTTCATGTATCAGCTAATACTTTGGCAAGTAATTAGGGATATCCATCATAAAATATTTAAGATACTATTCAAGCAGTATTTTACTATATAAGGGAAAATATATATTATTTATAAGGATTTGGCACCTGGAGTATTTAATCTGGTAATCATTAGATTCACAATGGTGTGAATATCACTTAATTATTGCTTTGGAAAAGGGAAAAGGAAATTGAAAACAGAACAGAACCCAATAGAGCAGTGTAGTGTGGTGTAAATAAAAGAAGAATTGTATCTTTTAAATTGCTGCCACCACAAAAACCTATTCTGGATTTATGGAATTGAATGGTTATTTCAAGATACATATAAAAAGTCAAAACTTGTGTAAAGGCCTAAAAGAAAAGTAAATGGTGTTTTTTTTTTGTTTTTGTTTTTTTGCTTTTAAACCTTGTGGTATTTTATTATTTAATCTGAAAAAAGTTGTTTATCTTATACTATTTGCTTGGAAAGTTAACACGCTGCCTTAATAAAGTGCATTATTTTATCTGTCATATGGATTCTCTTGATATTAATCCTGAATTAAGGCAAGGGATTATGGAAGAAGGAATGTATTTCTTTAATTCATCACAACATTTTCCACCTTCAGTCCTAATCACAAGAATCAGATAAATTAAAAATATAGTAATAAACAACTACCATATGGAAAGTTAATGAATACAGTTTTTAAATATGGCATACAATGTACAAAAAAACCCAATACAACATACAAAAACAACTCCATACAATTTTTTTAAAAAAAATATCGCCTTTAGAAGTTTGCAAGAGAGCAATAGCACTTAGACTTATATACCGCTTCAAAAGCACTTAGACTTATATACCACTTCACAGTGCCTTACATCCCTTTGTAAACTGTTTACAGAGTTAGCATATTGCCCCCAACAATTTGGGTCCTCATTTTACCGACCTCGGAAGGATGAAGGGCTGAGTCAACCTTGAGTCAGTGAGAATCTAACTGCCAAATTGCAGGCAGCCAGGAGTCAGCAGAAGTAGGTTGCAATACTGCAGTCTAACCACTGCATCACCATGACTAATGAGCAAGCAACGTTTTTCACATTTTGTTAAGAGTTATCTGCTTGGAGCCACATTTTAATTAGAAGTAAGGCTGAGACAAGTTATGAGCTACTGATCCTTTTTCATTCTTGTACCTCTTTTTTTTTTAAAAAAAAAATCCCCCCTTTTATTGTTCTCTTTCCCATTCCATCCCACATTCTTTTTGGCCTTGTAAACAGGCTTCCGGGAAAGAGAGAAAAAAGATCTGATTGCTTTCTTGCAAAAGACAAGAGTGCAAGATGGTAATAAGGACACCATGACCCAAAACCCAAAAGGTTGCTCAACCCAGCTTTTAGTTAAGTGCGAAAGAAGAAAATTATAAACAATCATTTAAAGATTGCTGAGATGTAAGTTGCAAAAAATGTAGCATTTATCCTAGGAGAACAGGACACTCTTGTTCCTTGTTGTTAAATAGCACATGAAGTTCTTCTGCAAATTTCAAGTTCCATTCAGTTCTGACAACCACACAATAAATGTTGAAATTGGGGATATACAAATATAAGTTATGTTCTACCTTACTTGAAAGAGGATTTTTAAATAAAAGAAATCTGGGATATCCATGTGCTCTTTTTCTTTAAATTCATTTCAATCCTCATTAATTCATGATTATATACACAATCCACAGTTGTATCAAGTTAGGATATTTCTAAATTGCTGATCATATAAAGATTAAAATGTTTATATAATCCAGTGTTAAGATAAGGAAAGCCCACCTTCAAATACATATTATGGGATTTTTGGACGGTTTATATTCTTCTTTTGTTACTCTTTGGTAGCATCTAAGATATAGTTTCCATACAACAATACAATGTGCTGTAAACTTTCACTAGATGGCACTAGAATGCCATAATTCTTTGAATGAGTTCTAATTTCCAGCTCATCTCTAAAATACCCAGATATTAGGAATTAAATTTACCTGTTTAAGGTAAGTCAGAAATCAGGGCATAGATTTCAGAACTATATAATTTCCTCCTATCCATAGACATACATGCATACCCTTGATAAGCAAGGAAAAATATAATTTTACTTTGATGGTTTAATATGATGACAGTACTACAAAATTAAAAGAATTAAACTTAAAACAGATTCCTTTGTATAGTTTTTCATTTCTGGGTATTACATGGACTCATGTATGTTATTTTCTTGGCAAAATTACAGAAATGGTTTGTCACTACCTTCTTGTGATTTTTCCCCCCCCCCCCCAATTTCTCGGGTTAGTTCTGAGCTATAACAGTTTTTCTCTTGCAAATAAATCATTAATAATAATACTTTGCACACTTTCAAGCAAAGTAATGTTTATATTGCATTCACCTCAAAGAAGAATATACCATTAGAGTAAGCGGTAGATAATATCTAAGAAGCATAGATGTACAGAATAGTCACTTCTGGGGTAACAGAAATCACAAATACTTTATCAGCATAAATACCAGTTCCAATTATGATATTTGTGAAGAATTTAAGGTTGCAAAACTCAAATGTTTAGATATGATTAGCTGAATCACGATAGTGGCTTATAATGCTTCGTGTACAAATATTAAAACAAAGTGTCATTGAGATTTTAAATGCTGCATACAGCCTTGTCCATATTAAGCTGATGAGGTTTTAGAATTTAATGACCTCTGACCATTTGTTTCAGACCCAATGTGTTAAACTACAATTCCTATAAATCTCAGTCAGCAAAGCCATTGGTTTTGGGAAGGCTGTGTTATAATCTTAGTTTAAACTAGCAGTGAGTGACTGATGCATTGAAGATTTTATTAGGAAGTTTCTATTATCGTCTTATTCTTTTATTTCCCCTTTTCTTATGTTATTGAGCATGAAACAAAGTAACTGCTGTCCCCCCCCAAAAAAAAATTTGTTCCCTTTTAATTTTGAAAGATAGAACATGCCTATTCAGGATAGCAAAGTTTTTGGAAACAGAAGATCTCATCTCCTCTTAAGCTGCCAAACCAGAATTTTTACACCGTGCTAATTCAGTGACTTCAAAGTTGTAGTATTTCCCATTTTGACCCTTTAGTTATATTTTCTAAGAGAGAATTAATGCCAACAAGCTCTGTCCTGATTGCCAGGAAGACAGATGCATTTTGGCTGAGCCTCTCTGCAATTTACAATTAAGTCAAAGCTACCACTAATAATTGGAAGGCTTTAGCTGGGCAAATAAACAAGGTGACTCTATTAAATTGGTGTGATCCTTCCTAAATATTAAGATCTTCCCTGGAAATCCTGCTTAGAGTAGCCACCCACATCTGGCTAAAAAAGGGAGAGAAAACCTTTTTGATAAGACAATCTTTCTTGACAGATGACAGGTCTATTCAAGCTTTTAATGGAAGGTCTTTTAATTTCTTCCTGGATGTGTAAGAATGTTAAGCTTTTAATGCCTACTTCTGTTGCTGTTAATGTATTGTTTTTATTGGTTGTATTATTTTTTAATACCCCTTCAATTTTTAATATTACTTTTTGTTTGGGTTCTTAAATTTTGTTTTATATAACATTGAGAGGCAGGATTGAGATAATTAAGATGCAGAGAGCAGGATATAAATATGTGGATGGGTAGTCAGACAAAGAGACAGAGGTAGGTAGCGTATAAAGAGAATTAATCATGCCCTGACTTAAATATTTTCCATAGAGGTAATTTGATAAAAGGACATTGCTGTGCAATTTTTTTCAGTCGTTCTTATTTCCAAGTGTTCTGTTTAAAAGTGTGCTATGCATTACAGAAATCCTTTGTGCTTTCTTTCCAATTTTTATACCAGATTTTACTTGTTAATCCCATTAACGAGCATGAAGTGAATACAAAACCATAATGTTACCTGGCATTACAGATTCGTTCAACATCAAAAAAAAAAGAAATTGATGGGGTAGAATAATCCTATTTAGCATCCTTCATTGAACATCTTTTGAAAATAATTTTATTCATTTAATTAGAAGATTTCTCCAAATGAAGATTGCTCTGGCTTTATCAGGTTAACAGAATTTGCTTTGGTGATTCAAAGCACTTCCCCTTTCCTTTTACTTAAGTGCCTGAGGCTGCATCCTGGAAAATATCTTAGTAAATTGATTCTTATTTTTCAGAAAACAAATTATATTACTTAGAGCACATTCAATAATAAAGAAGCCAGAATATGCCCCTTTATGGCTTCCTATGTAGAATTTCACCTCCAGCGCCATGGATTAGTCATGGCAGACAATGACATTTATTCAACATTGAAAGGGATTATCCAATATCATTTTCACACTAGAAATTTACATGCATAAAACTTAGCATCAAATAAAAGAGGTTTGCAAATTAGTTCCATCCTTTTCCTCTTTTTAAGAGTGATTTATTTCAAAAGTATCATTCTGGTCTTCAGAACTATCAAGATTGACTCATTAGGAATGCGACATTTTCCTGTGGTCAAAAATTGAAATTCACATTCCCCTTAACTTGATCCACTAGTTAACAGGGGATAAAGTTGAGTTCTTACAATTATTTTTCTTTTTTAAATTCTTTAATGTTTTTCATTCTCTTCCCATAATGGTTTCCATACTTTATATTTGCATGGAGGAGAAAAATAACATGGTTCTGGCTTGACGTTTCAATCATTAAAGAAACATAACTGAAGAGCCCATATACATCTGGTGACCTCTAGATGTTTTGAACTTCAAGTCTTGTAATCTTATAGTCGTAGCCAAAGTTCAGCACAGGAGAACCACAGTTCATTATGGTTAAATCACATGTATCTGGGAGAGCGCTTGAACAGAGGAGTATTGTATCAAGAAAGATTCTATTATCAGAAAATTTCTGTCTTTCTTTTTGTAAGTGGGGTTTGTTAGATCGGCTGTATGAAGAATCAGAGGCGTCTGAGGTAACAGTAACCGTTTATTGTAACAAGAACGTTTGCAACAATAACTAACAGTAGACCGGATAGACTCTGGAGTTGTGTGTGGTAGATCGGATAGCCTCCGGAGTTGTGCAGCCTTTTATACTTGGCTGTCAAACCGTTTAGCCAATCGCCTCGCGTATGACAGCCCGGCAACCAGCAGACGCGTCTGATTGGTTAAGACGCGCCTGGCTGCTGCCGAGCTGTCATTCGTAAGTGCGAGGACTTATGAGGCTATTCAACAGGGTTGACTGTTCTAGTTGCACATTCAGTGAAGTTATTGACTAAGGGAAATGTATGAATCATGTGTCGACCAGTTTTCACATTATAAAAGCAAACTGTGTCATGAAAAAAATCAAATCTGGATAGACAATCACAATCTTATTTATTATTATTATAGAGCCGAGGTGGCGCAGTGGTTAGGGTGCAGTACTGCAGGCCACTTCAGCTGACTGTTATCTGCAGTTCAGCGGTTCTAATCTCACCGGCTCAAGGTTGACTCAGCCTTCCATCCTTCCGAGGTGGGTGAAATGAGGACCCAGACTGTGGGGGCGATATGCTGACTCTGTAAACCGCTTAGAGAGGGCTGAAAGCCCTATGAAGCGGTATATAAGTCTAACTGCTATTGCTATTATTCATTTACCACATTCCCATTCCACTTTTTTTCTGCAAGCTTCAGGCAACTAAGTAAGACTGGTCTCTCCAATCCCAGTAAGATGTAGATTGGATTGCCAGTGACTGGGCCAAAGTCCTGCAGTGAACTGAGTAATTGGGAGGGGGGCAGCAAGAGAGAGAGGGGGGAGGGGGAGAGAGAGAGAGAGTAGTGTTAAGCTCTCATGATATAAATGGCTCCTTTTGTACATGAGTGTAGTTTCATGATCCCGATACCAAAGAACTAGACCCTACATTTTTATTCATTTGATTTATATTCCCCCTGAATTACAAATAATTCAAGTTTGCAAACATATCTAATAGTCCTTCCTCCTTCTATTTTCTCCATACCAATAACCCTGTCAGGTAGGTTGGTCCAAAGTTACCTATCTAGCTTTCATGCCTAGGGCCTAGGACAGTGGTGGGATTAAAAAATATATTACTGGTTCTTTGGGTGTGGCTTTGTGGATGTGGCATGGCTTTGTGGGTATGGCTTTGTGGGCATGGCAGGGGAAGGATACTGCAAAATCCCCATTCCCTCCCCACCCCACTAACCTGCTTTCCAGCTCCGTTCCCCTGTTCAAGGCAACCAAAGAAGATTGTTGGGAGGCAGTGGGGGGTGGGGCCAACCTATTTGCTGTTTTTCTGGACTACTCAAAATTTCTGCTACCGGTTCTCCAGAACCTGTCAGAACTGGCTAAATACCTCCTCTGAACTAGAACTCACAAATCTCTGGATTCTAACCTGGTGCCTTCACTACATGACCAAACTGGCTTCCTTGCATTGCGTTTGCTTTTGCATTGCTATAATTTTGAAAGCATCCATTCCTGCAAATGCCTCTAGTGGTTGAATCGGGAATTGAAACTTGGGCTCTCCTGACTGAATACCTCAGTTCAACAGACCCAAAATCAGAAACAAAAGGAAAAAGAAAGGAGTAAGAGATACGATACTGTATAGATTATAGAACAATTCAGAAGGGAAATAAATGTTAGGGTAGCAATAGCTAGTGAGTTGGGAATGGGACAAAGACTGGGAAAGACAGATTCCAAATACAAAGACATACCGGTTTCTCCTAGTCCAGTTTATTGTACTGCTTATTGCACTGAGGAAGAACATACAAATATTACATCAACAAGGCCATATTTGTTCATTCTGGATATAGTCATACACATTCATTTTCAGTGCTGTTGTAACTTTGAACGGTAACTAAATGAACTGTTGTAAGTTGAGGACTACCTGTATATGAAGGAGTTAGGATAGATGAACAAGAAATATGCAGATGGCCCACCCGTGAGAGACCATCCGCACGCCCTCCTTACCTGTATTTGAGCCGATCAGGGCTTCCACGCACATTCACGGAGCTTACGGCTGTGCATGTACATATGGTGAACGCCCGGCCCCATTGCACTGTATCGTTTGCAACAGGATCCGTGACCCACCACTGATATGACCGTAACTATATTTTGAAAGGATTTTTGTTGTTTGTTTGTTCCATTCAGACTTCTGGCTAAACAAGCAACTTGTTTTAGTCTTGAGAGGTAGTTTGTTTTGACCAAGTAACAGGCTGTAGTAAATGTTTCTGGTTACAAACATGCACATTTCTCCTTGCTGGATTTAGGCTGTTTAGGATTGTGGTGAAAATCTGCCCGGAAATCTACGTACGGTAATTAATAGATAAAAAGGTAATGAAGTAGAACACTGCAGAGGAAGTTTAATGCAAGTTCATTCAAAGCCTTTTGCCTGACTTCATGCCATTTGTTTTTTCCAGTTACCATAAATAACAGATTTTAGGTATTGGTTCCTAAGAAATGAAATTTTATCCTCTTATCCTGGAAGAAGTCCTTTTTAATGAATCAAATATTACAGTCCTGGAAATTAAAATATGAAAAATAGTTTTCAGTTCTTCCCAACTCAGAATGCTTGAGAAAGGGGCACATTTTTTGTTCGAAGTCCCAATATTTGAGCAGATAAATTCATTTTTATTTAAAAATCTATTTCTATCTATTTTTTTTAAACCCAATCATAGCAATAGCTGCATTTCCACAATTAAAAAAAGAACAAGATAGGGGAATTAAATCATCTCATTCAGTTTAAATTATCCCAGATTTGTTGTGTTTTAATCTTGCATTTGGTTTATACGGTATACAATAGTATTCCAACAATAGTGACTCATACAATGTCTATTGCCAACACTGCATGCAGGAGATTTTGTTTGCAAAATCAAGGTGAAGATGAGAAATGATTCATGTCTATCTGCTTCCTCCAAGGTTCTCATTAAAGTGGTGCTTTTTTGACCTGTGCCATTATAAACCAGCCTCAAATGTGAGAGGGCTTGTACTAATGAGTACCAGGCATACCTTTGCTTCTTACAATTAGGGTAAAGTCCGTGGCAGAGCCAGATGGGGCATTTATCCAGGAGTCAACAGTGGCATTAAAGAATTTCACTGGCTCATCTCTAGAGTGGCTTTGTAGTTTAGTCCAATATTTAATAAGGTACGTTTATTAACTGAAAGCTTTGTATTTGAAACAGGTTAGAGAACATCCATTTTAAATACATAAAACATAGCTACACTATGCTGAAATCAACCAGAAAGGTTAACCTCATCAGAAAACACCTGCTGAGTTTCAAACCTTTAGAAATGCAGAACTGACACAGGACCTGCTGTCATAAATCCTCTTAAGGCATTTTTTCCCCCCTGAAAACATGGACAGTCTAAGTTGGGATGGACATTGTAGCCCCATTTCTTTTTCTCTCTAGCACCATGCTTGCTGCTAGAAGCATTGAACACACTTTTGTCTGAACTTGCAACTCAAAAAAAAAAGATTCTACTTGACTAAAAGTCTGGTTTAAATTAGAACACATACAGTTTATTTATCATTTAGATCCTGTCTTTAATTGTTTTTACAAATCACTCCAGGTGGCCAGCATATGTTACACACCTTTCTCTTCCTATTGTCCCCACAATAACAACCTTGTGAAGTAAATTGGGTTGACAGTGACTGACCCAAAGTTATCTAACTGACTTTCATGGCTAAGATGGGACTAGAATTAATGGCCTCCACTTCTCTAGCCTGGTGCCTTAAACCTTAGACCAGTGATGGCAAGCCCCGCCCCCTGTGCATGCGCACATGACCTAGCAGGCCTCCTGGGATAAAAAATGGCATGTGTGGCTTCCCTGTGCTCTCCACCCCCCCATGCATGCACATATGATTCCCTGCACATGCACACGCTTCTCCCACATGTGCAGCAGACACCCGAAAATCAGCTGACCGGTGGGAGGCACACGTGCATGTGCAGTGGAATCAAGGTGGGGTGACAACTCGCGTACCCTTAGAGATGGCTCCGCGTGTCATAGGTTTGTCATCATGGCCTTAGACCCAACTGACTCCTTCCAAATGAATGAATGGAAGTCAAAGGCAGGAGAGGCAGCCAATGTAATGACCCTGTTTTTTTTACTCTGTGTGAAGTCCTCCATGCATTCAGATAAATTCACTATACCTCTTGCCCTTTTTTACCTTTTCACCTATGACTCAAGATAGCCTGGGTTTCTGTGTTACTCATCCATGAGCCTGAATGGCAGATCACTTTCCCAGTTTAAGGAAGTCTGACCTTCAGTGAAGAATCTCTGCATCCATTATGCATTTCTGAGCATAGATGTGAGGAAAGTGGCAATATATAACCAACTTGAACATGAAAGAGCCTGCAGGGGAATAATTATTCCAGTTTAGGGTAATATGCACCTCTTCAAAGAACTTACTCAAAAATACACATTTATACATATTTATCCTTTAAATATTTCATGTACAATTAAAATAATATGCAAATGAAACAAACAAAATGTTAAAAAGTTATGATATTTATGTAGTTAACTATCTAAATTATATTAAAGTAACCAAAATATCTTTACAAACTCCCAGGCATGTTACATTTGAGCATCCTTAATGTTTGAAAATTGAAAAATTTGGCACACCCTTTTATGCATGTACCATCTCTTTTTATTAAGCCATGGTTAACTGACTTGATTTCCACATTTTCATTTTTCTATTTCTCTCTTTTTTATTTTCAACCCATATGAATCTCATGAATTGGAATAAAATAGTTTTGGTTTAAAATGAATATGGCAATAACACTTAACATAGTTAATGAAAGCTATATCTCATACAGTGAAGAAAGTTTTGTTACGCAGTGCTGCAGAAATGTATAATGTTTTGCTATGAACTGTGGAACATAATCATCATTATTTATATGGTGATGATGATTTATTAAATGTATATGTTGCCCAATTTCGAACAACTCTGAGACTAATCCATGCTAGAATAGCCAAATGAAAGAAGCTATGGATCAATAAAACAGATAAAAAAAGACTGCAAAAATCAGTATGAGAAAAAATATTGCATGAGATGATGATGATGATGATGATGATAGATAGATAGATAGATAGATAGATAGATAGATAGATAGATAGATAGATAGATAGATAGATAGATAGATAGATAGAAAGAAAGAACAGATGTGTTGGAAATGAAAAATATTTTGGAAGAAGATGAACAAAGATCCTGCAATAGAATGAAGTATTTTTTTTTTTAATGGCTTAAATTATTTGGAGTGAAACTAAAGTGGAGAAATGCTGGAAGGAGTATTTTAGAGATTTGTATTAAAGCTGAATTTGAAATGAATACATAAATATAAAAATATGACAAAGAAGTCATAAGTTGAAAATGGTAAAGCTTGCTTATTGTGAAGACTGCATTGTTCTCTATAAAACAAAGATGGCTAGAGTAAATACATAATAATCAGTTTGTTAAAACACCTGGGAGATTTGAACTCTGGTTAAAAGGGGAGGATCAGGAAATAAAATTTGGGAACTATGGTGCAGCTTTATGATGGGTATTGGAATGCACTCCAAATTTTTGCTTTTCAGCCATTCATTGAGAAATGTGTGAATGTGAACAAGTATGTTTGAGAAACTATGTTTGCCAGTTTTGAAGCAGTTTATGATAAACTGTATAGGTTTGAATTATGAAACATTTTATAAAATTAATGCAGACTATTGCTGAATACAGTAAGGTCCACATTTAACAAGTAGTAACTGTGAAAGAGATCTTGGAGTCCTAGTGGCCAAAAAAGGCCACACAGTTCTAGGCTGCATAAAGAGAGGGATAGAATCAAGATCACGTGAAGTGTTAATACCACTTTATAATGCCTTGGTAAGGCCACACTTGGAATACTGCATTCAGTTTTGGTCGCCACGATGTAGAAAAGATGTGGAGACTCTAGAAAGAGTGCAGAGAAGAGCAACAAAGATGATTAGGGGACTGGAGACTAAAACATATGAAGAACGGTTGCAGGAACTGGGTATGTCTGGTTTAATAGAAAGAAGGACTAAGGGAGACGTGATAGCAGTGTTCCAATATCTCAGGGGTTGCCACAAAGAAGAGGGAGTCAAACTATTCTCCAAGGCACCTGAGGGTAGAACAAGAAGCAATGGGTGGAAACTAATCAAGGAGAGAAGCAACTTAGAATTGAGGAGAAATTTCCTGATAGTTAGAACAATTAATCAGTGGAACAGCTTGCCTCCAGAAGTTGTGAATGCCCCAACACTGGAAGTCTTTAAGAAGATGTTGCATAGCCATTTGTCTGGAATGGTATAGGGTTTTCTGCCTAGGCAGGGGAGTTGGACTAGAAGACCTCCAAGGTCCCTTCCAACTCTGCTATTGTATTATTGTATAAAAAAAGTAGAATATGGATGAGATCGGGGAGAATGCTTCAACAATGGAAAGACAGTAAAGCAGGAATATATGACGTCTCCTTGGTCATTTATTTGTGGATACAGGTAGACCTCAATTTACAACCAGTCACTTAGTGAAGATACAATGGGTCTCCCCCAAAAGCTACTTATAATCTGGTTTCGAAGTTACAGCTGCTGCAATGCACCATAGTAATTCAACCTTATGACCGACCATAGGGATGCTATTGCAAAGTTTCTAATATAATCCTTCTTTGTAATATAAGCTTACAAATGTATTCAGATATTTTGGATTGAGATGAACAACCATGGGTTTAACAAGACTGTTGCTTTATTAAATTACAGGATGATCTATCAAATCTATTGTCTAGATTTGATTATATAGTGTTAGAACAGCAGTACAATTTTTGCACCAACACTGATACAATTACAGTGGTATCAAGACTTAATATGATAAAGTCTTAATATAAGATCTATTTTCCATTGTCTCTACTGTTGTTGTTGTTTTGCCTGTGGTTGCTGCCCAGTAACACCATATTAGAAAATGTTTCCAAAATGAATAAAATATGTTTATGAATATTAAAACAGATACTTTAAAGAACTATGTTTCCTTTTGGTTCCGTTTTTCTATAGCTTTATTTCAAAATTACAATTTCTAAAATCAGGCAATACAATGTAGACACAAAGAATCCTTGCTATTCAGACTATGATCGTGTATCCATCTACTGTTGTCCATAGACATCTACAAGGCGATGAGAGAATGGTGTTTGGAAAGGACAAAATATGGCTTAACATGTTGTGTTTGATATAAACATCACTTACATGCTTGCATGCAAATGTCATAAAACAAATACGAAGCAAGAAGTGTTGTGCTCTAAAGTCACAACATGCATTATGTCATTTTGATGTCAGTTGTACAGGTAGTCCTCGACTTACAACCATAATTGAGTCCAAAATTTCTGTTGCTAAGCAAGACATTTGTTAAGTGAATTTTGCCCCATTTCATGACCTTTTTTTGCTACAGTTGTTAAGTAAATCACAGCACTTGTTAAATTAGTAACAGAGTTGTTAAACGAATCTTGCTTCCTAATTGACTTTGCTTGTCAGAAGGTCGCAAAAGGTGACATGGCAATCATCATAAATATGAGTCAGTTGCCAAGTGTCCGAATCCTGATCATATGACCATGGAAATGCTGCAATGGTCATATGTGTGGAAAACGGTCGTAAGTCATTTTTTCAGTGCCATTGTAATTTTGAACGGTCACTAAATGAACTGTTGCGGACTACCTGTAGTTAGGAATGGATACTTGTGATGTTGTCTTATTGGAATTGACTGGATACAGACCTGGATACAGGAAGGAAGCAATATAATTGTCCTGACAGATAATCTGTGATCGAACCCAGATAGTGGGATGTAGTTCTACATTCAGGCAGCCTTCCATACCATTTATCATGGCATCTTAAACTCTTCTAAGAGCGGAGAGTGAATAACCAGTCCTTAATGTGGTCTATGGACACACCATTGAGTGGTGATATAGAGCCCATCAGCCATTTGGGTATCATCAAAATATGAATAGTGCAGTTCAATGGTGGGTTCTGGATCCCATCTCAACCAGTATGCTGTGATGGGGCTGGAGGTCCACCTCGGGCACACACGCTATGCATGCGACTGCACTGCAATGCCTCAGCTGCTCAGTGACGTAGCACAAGCTCCGTATGCTGTGTGCGCTTATGCAATTGGCCCGTTTCCCTCAAAAAGAGATAAGGAACACAGACGGTGGGTGGGCCCACTGAAACACCATTCCGGTATGGTGGCCGCTGCTCCCAGTGGCCACCATACCGGGCTGTACCCCCCCGACTGTACCACCCAGAACCTATACTGGTGCAGCTATACACGTCTATCCCAGTTAAACAGTAACCAACTATCTATGAGAGGCTTTTCTCCCTGTGTAGTACACTATGTAATAATCATTTTATGCATGAGTATAATAGTATAGTCATATATAACAGTATACATAGTATGCAAATAGTGAAAAATGAATTTACATGGGCTGTTCTAATGTAATCAATAGCTTCCAGATAAATATATCTGTATAAACTTTTCTGGGAGGACATGGAGATGTAGCTAAAGATCAGTATTTCTCTCCCTCCCTCTGTGTGTGTATGTGTGTTTATTCTGGTATAAATAATTACATAAATCATTCTGGATTATCACTATAGCAGCTCCAATCTTAGGGACTTCAAATGTACTGTTTGGAATTATGGGTTCATCACATCTGGAGAGCACTAAATTGGGGAGGTTGGTGCTTGTTCTAATCTCTGTGTACAGATGCTTCCAGATGATGAACTACTGCTTTCCTCACAGCTTAGTAGCAACAAATGTCCAGAAGAAAGGAGGGGGTGGATATTGCATGAAATAGAACAGAATTGCTCTATTGAATTTGGAGAGAGAACTATACGAATAAATTTTTCTGTGGCCCATAAACATTTAGACATTTATGGGCACAGAATGCATTTCTTCCCTTAAAACCTTTCTGTGGCACTGGATGTATCACTCGGCTGCCATTATTCTGCCTGCTGAAACACATCTTGTAAAGTTGTTTTACATGAATCTTCACTGAGATCCATGTCTGCCAAGAATTTAGATCCTTATAAAATTGATCGCAACCTACCCACAATTGGGAACAGTGGAAAACTGAACTCAGGTACTTGGTTTGTCCATTAAACCAGAACTGATCGCTGATTTTTCCCATAGCATGATACAGTTATTTCTAACATTGGCTATGTTGCTTGATAACATGGTCTTCATAAGAGACTACTGTCTTCTGAGCTGATCAGAAATGAGGCATGTTTGTTGCCTTTATCTGATCTTAATGATTCTATAGTTAATTTGGAAGGAAAACCATCATCATCATCGTTGTTGTTGTTGTTGTTGTCATTGTTGTTACTAAGATAAAGCTGCCCACAGAGACTACAGAAAGCCTATTGAAAAATCAGCAAAGTAGTACTATTCTTTTCAGAATTCAGTTGTTGTTGTCATTCAGGAATTACATGATTACTAAGCCATCATAGGCATGATAGCTATAATGACTATTACTCCCATTCCTTCCTAACTGTATAATACTTGAAAGGTGCAGTACATTTAGGGAGTCCAAGGGTATTTAAAACAATTAACAAATACTTAACATTTAGGGATAACTATGACTCTCAGATGTATTAAGCATACAATTCAAAGATCAAATAGGGATTTCAGTGCAAAGAAATTTTGTGACTTTAAGCCCATTAAAAGTTCTCAAACGAAAAAGGACATTCTCTACTTTATCATGTCATTCACATACTATATGATCTGATTCAACAAGGAAGTTCTGACTTTAAAGCTCACTTTTCTCTAGCGTCTATTATAAAAATTGGTTCTAAACAAGGTAGTGTAATGTTTTGACCATATTTTCCATCCTGTTCTCACTGTATGTTTCAAATTCAGATCCAAAACAAAAGATGAGTCTTTTATTATTAAAATATTTGAAACATTTATATTCATCTTTCCTTCAGGATCTCTGGGTGGCTTGCATAATCTTTCTCAGTCAATTTTATTTTCATTACAAATCTACGAAGGAGCTCAGGCTAATAGTGATTAGCCCTATCACCAAATTAATTTTAGTCCAAGTAGGTATTTGAATAGGAATCTCCAAAATCCAGCCTTATAATCATTTTCAAAAACAGGCAAGAAGGAAGGAAGGAAGTGGCAGGGAAAGAGAGAGAGAGAGAAGGAAGGAAGGAAAGAAAGAGAGAAAGAAAAGGAAGGAAAGAAAGAAAAAGAAAGAAAGAAGAAAGAAAGAAAGAAAGAAAGAAAGAAAGAAAGAAAGAAAGAAAGAAAACCCAACCCAAGTAGCATAATGGATTTAATCTAACAGCAGGCAAAATGAAAACATTGCACTTGCTTTAAATGTAACTAAAATAGATACACAAATCAGCTAGAAAGCCATATCATGCTGCATTTGACTTTAAAACCTAGCTTTTAATAGTATTGCCTTTTATACGATCAAGTTAGGCTTTTCTTTTGTTACTGGAAATGTGTGCTACTGTGCTACTTAAAATCACAAACATGAAGCCTTGTTTTCACAGTACATTAATATGTATCTTTAAACAATCCCTCTCTAAGTAGCTGTATTTAAAGAGAACAAAACAATTAGAATGTGTAGATTATTTTAGGATTTACTTTTCATGCCCAAACACACACAAACACCCACCCACACACATTCTTTATTGGCCCTGTTTCCATTCATGTCAATCACATGAACCATTTTTTTAAAAAAAATTACTATATACTATGTTTACCCTTTTTCTTAAATGTAATTGCAAAATATCTTAACCCTATCAGATAGGGTCTTAGAGTCCTCCTAATCACCCTTTACAAGAGACCTAGATGAGATCAGGTTTCCCATGCCTAATCTCTACTGCTGGAAGATTTTCTATTTTATTTTTAACCAGTTATTATTCCTGACTAAACTGGGAAACTGAGCACCTTCCTTCCGCAGAGTGTTCCTTTACTCCTTTCTCCTGTTCTAAGAAAACCTAATCATATCTTATATAAACTAAGCACACCCTACTTTCCTGAGAATGGTCCAAACATGTTCTAGTGATTCTTATATTTATGATTCAGATCTTTCCTTTCTGCAGGACCAACCTCTGAGTAAAATCATTCTATCAGGAATGTTATACTTCTGATTCTTTCTCCCTGGAGAAATTGAGGGACAGGATCATGGAATTTTTTGATGATTTCCCCATTCTTGAGTAATGTATTGGCTCATGCATTTTGTCCCTGGTAATGTTTTATGATTAGAGTTGACTATTTTTTTTTAAACTGTGGTTTGATGGTAATGGCTATCTGTCCTGAGTCTTGAGATGAAGGCAACTTACAAATGTTGTTAACTGTTAAAAATTAATTAATTAATTAAATGAACATTGAAATTTATAAAGATAAGCAAACTTTGAACTACATTGAACTGGGTTTTTTTTTTT
This sequence comes from Thamnophis sirtalis, assembly GCF_051295495.1. Lineage (NCBI taxonomy): Eukaryota > Metazoa > Chordata > Lepidosauria > Squamata > Natricidae > Thamnophis > Thamnophis sirtalis. The sequence continues at coordinate 50,271,193 of NW_028261383.1, read as the reverse complement.
AAAAAAAAAAGATGTGTTCCTTTTCGAAGCATACGCCTTATCTAGGATAAATCTTCCATCCCATAGAACACCAGTGTACTTGTTTGATATGGTACTGTGTTTCTCCGAAAATAAGACAGGGTGACACCCCTGAAATAAGTGCTTGGCCTTATTTTTGGGGAGGTTGTATTATTTTTGAGGTTCAGGAAGTGGTGAGCATGATCAGCTCATGGCTGTTGCTGTGTTTCAATATTCTCGGGGAGGGCTTATTTTGGGGGAGGGCTTATTTTAGTGCAGGAGCTCAAAAGTCCGATTGGGCTTATTATCCAGGGAGGTTTTATTTTCAGAGAAACAGGGTAGTATAAGCTTGTAAATCTGCAAGATTTTGTAATAAATTTCCTCCCCCTCCTCCAGTATGTATTATATCAAAAAGGTTGCCAGATCCTGTTAATGTATTTTGGACTGGCATGATGTAATCGTTAACAGGCCATAATGAAGATTGAAGGTTTAATAATGCCAAGTGTTACAAATTTCTGTTTAATCATTTCTAAATTGATTAGTTGCTCTTGCCCAAATGCTTAGCCACTGAAAGGCGGGGAGCTAAAAATCCATGCTCCTGTGGTCAAGCTTTGATGGATGTAGCTTTGGTACAGTGGTAATTGAGTTATTGAATTTACTCATCTTCCAAATGATGTTTGCATTGTCTCAGCCATATGTGTTTAGGGCCAAGGGAAGGTCATTAGTAGCTTCAGTCTGGGGGCATGTTTAGGTTAAAGTGATTTGGAACAGCCCACACTGAGCTGACTCAATTAAAAGGAATAGCACAGCAAGAAGCGAAGGGCAAGGCGACAGAGGAGGGAATTAGGGTGGATGTCACACACTGGTCAGTTGGTGGGTCCCAGTGGTCTCTTTAAAAGAGTCTGAAGGTCCTTTAACTAAATGTCTACTTCTAGCCTCAGGCTCTTTAGCCATTGACAAATGGCAGCTGTAACTGGGAGCCAATTTTGTATGAAGGACACCGAGAAATGAAACCTTTTGTTTTATAGCTGAACATGGGAGATGCAGGGCCAAGGTAAAATACCAACTAATAAAACCTCTCTGTGAGTGAGAAGTGCTTTCATACAAGTCTTTTTTTTTATTTGCACAATTTGGAATTATACTTGGTGATATGTATAGAAATACATCTCTTAAGTAAATGGAGCATCTTTGAGCCATGCTCGACTATTATTTTTGAAAGAAATCTTAATTATAGATCTTACTTGAAAGCAAGCTTGATTGAGTTTCCTATTCATCAGCTTTCAAGTCTTTTGTACTAAGGGTTGGCTTAGCAGTTGCAGTCATAGATGTAAAGCCTATCTCAGTTGAGATAATTGATTTTTGACTACAGAGATATGATTCTTACAACTATTTATGGTAGGAATTTATAGCTATAGTAAAACTTGAGTTAAAATTTTTTGACACGTGTGTGAAAAGACTAATAACACAAGGTGATTTTTCCACTTCTAGTAAAGTGGAAAATTGCACAACATTGCACTTAATTTGGCATTTTGAAAGGGTTAAACTCTGCAGATGGCTTCTCCCTAATGCAGACTGAGATTATGAAATATAATTATTTCTTTTCACAAGGTATTAGAAGTTCCTGTAATTTAGCTCCCAAATGGCTTAAACTCCCACAGTATTGCTGAATCCTTTGATATTTTAGTAATGTCACTTTATGAGCCATCATACAAGAATGCTGATTTCTTTTCAGCTTGCTGATCTTCTCAAATAAGATATTAGCTGAGTCTACTGTAAATCTCACAAGACTGGCCAGCCTTGCAAGATTTTCACTTTTCATTTTTTTAATTGTTATTTTTTTAAAAACTGGAAGGTGTGTGCCCTGATCTTCAGCAGTTCTGTGTGATCAAGAGCTTCCATGTCCTTAAGTGTTGTTTTTTAAAGAAAGAAAGGGGAAAAAAAGAATTGTGATGTACAAGTTTGGAGAGGAAGAGCAGTCTCTGTTAACTAATATTTTTACTGTGCAAAGTATATGAAATCTATTCAATTTTAATAAAATATGGAGCATAATATTTTTTTCATACCTCAATGTTGTGGAAGTAAGAACTAATATTTATAAAACGAAATGATAATAACAAAATAATTAATAAACTAAGGATGGAAAGAACACACTTTAAAGTCACCAATCTGTAGCCTACCCTATGTATACAGCATCTTTCAAAACATACTGTAATCCTTCCATTTCTCTTGCCCCAGAAAGCAGAGGAGAAACATAGATGCCTGCCTTCTAGAAAATCTGTTTTTAAAACTGTACTTATTTTTATACATATCCTAATATCATTCAGGGAAGAAAAATTCAAGGAAGAATCTTATCATTCTATCTTAGATGCAGGGGAAGGAAACATGATCTAAATCCAATCACTGTTAAAACGTTTCAAAATATTTCAAATATTCTAAATTAAGGCTGGCTGTTTCAGAAGGGCCAGCCTTAAAGAAACAGATACTGTGTAAACACTGCTTTGTATCTGATTTCCGTCTACTAAACACTATTAAAATCAACAGTAATATTTTCTAATCCTTTAGACCGAGGAAGAACACTGGCTTTTAATCAATAAGCATTTGATAAAAGCATGGCTTGAGGATATTGCACTGAGTGATGGACAATAATTGTGACATTACATTGGTACTTCCGCACTGAAGCTTTTTATGAGACACCAACTTTCTGAGTGCTAGACACATTCATGGCTAATGAGAGTTATACTTTCAATACGTTGGATTAACAGAGCTTGCCATGAACAAGGGAAACAAAGACCATTTTCTCACACATTAGAGCAGAAGCCTACAGCTTAAATATAGCAAGGGGAAAAAGCCTTCCCCTTGCTCAATTTTGTGTCTATCACTGGTGATGGCAAAAATCACAATTGAAGGGCAGTTAAAGAGACCCACTGGTGCGACTGTTATGGATAAAAGACGGCTCTGCTTATTCATCCTTCAAAAATGTCATAAAAATATGACTTCAGGGGATTTTAATCAGTAGTTGATTAAAAGGCAGAGGGTTTCACTTCTCCCTCTTCTTGACAATCATTGTTGACCAAGAGGGAGGCATCCATCATGTCAAATTGTTGTCTTCTCAGGAATCTTCCATTATGCAACTTCTTTGGATGATTTAGGGGTCTTCTATTTTGAACCCCCCATTGTTTATCTCTGTTCTATCTCTCATTTACACATATTTTCACTAGTCTTTCCTTAACAACAGAGATGTTCCAGCATTGTGGTTGCCTTCCTTTGGTTTGCTCCATATAATTTACTTCATAATTCTTGACTTTTTTATATTAGATTTTTATTCCGCTTTTATTAATTTTTAAGTAACAATTTTGCGCTACTTTTATTCTTCTTATTTCCTTCTTTTTTCTCTCCCTTTTTCTTCTATCTTTAGTATGTTGAGTATATGGGATTGTATGTAAGTGTGTGAGTGACCCACTTTTATTGTTATTACTGTTGCATTTGTGTATTTTAATAATTACGTGGGGACTGGTTGTGTGAGTGTTTGAGTATGCTTGGCTCGGAGGACCTGCTAGGGAAGGCGGGGGGTACCGGGGTGATTGGGGGGACTACGGCCACGGGAGTGGGTCGGAGCATTGCGGTCGTGACAGGGAGAGGCAGATACGGCGGGGACCTTAGGGCTAGCCATTACCGGGGAAGGAGGGTTCGCTACATTACAGAGATCCCTCCTTCCGGCCCTTTGAGTCCCACTCCAAGACCAGATGGCGCGAGTACCCAGGACCCTGGTCTCAGGCTGCTGTTGCTAAATGCCAGGTCTGTTATTCACAAGGCTCCCCTCGTCCGGGACTTAATTGTTGACGAGAGGGCAGACCTGGCATGTATTACTGAAACCTGGCTGGGCACAGAAGGAGGAGTCCCCCTTGTAGAGATGTGCCCAGAGGGATTTCAGGTGCTTCATCAGCCGAGAGCCCAGGGAAGGGGTGGCGGTGTGGCTATTGTAATCCGGGAGTCTCTGTTACCTCGTAGGGTCCCTGCTCCGGAGCTTGTCGGGTGTGAGTCCCTGCTGATAAAGTTGGACCTCAAGGGTCAAGTGGGTTTGCTGCTAACGTACCTGCCTCCCAACTGCGTTGCAGCATCCCTCCCCTCGCTCCTCGAGTCAGTAGCCGAGCTGGCAGTTGAGTTCCCCAGGCTTATAGTTCTGGGGGACTTCAATTTGCCATCGCTCGGTGAACGCTCTGATGGGGCGCAGGAGTTCATGGCTTCCATGACAGCCATGGGCTTGACCCAGGTAATTCGGGGCCCAACCCATGCAGCGGGTCACATGCTCGACCTCGTATTCCTCTCGGAGCAGTGGATGTGTGATCTTGGTCTGAGGGGTAATGAGATCATACCCCTGTCGTGGTCAGACCATTGCCTACTGAGGCTTGACTTCCGGAGGCCAAACCCCCACCGTAGGGAGGAGGAACCGACCAGGTGGTTCCGCCCCAGGCGACTTATGGACCCATTGAGGTTCCAGACGGAGCTTGGGGTCATTCCTGATACTCTCGCCCACAGTTCGGCGGAGACTCTGGTTGCCGCCTGGCACTCGGCGGCGTCGGAGTCTCTTGATCGGATTGCGCCACTACGGCCCCTCCGGGTCAGTGGATCCCGGAGGCCCCCTTGGTTTACCGAGGAGCTCCGGGAGAAGAAACGCCGGAGGAGATGCCTAGAGCACCAGTGGAGGTCCGATAAGTCCGAGGCGAACCGAGCACTTCTAACCACCTGCACCAAGGACTACGTTCGAGCATTAAGAACTGCCAAAAGATCATACATTTCTGCCTTGGTTGCGTCCGCCGAGTCACGCCCAGCCGCCCTGTTTAGGATAACCCGCTCCCTCCTTAACAGGAGGGATGCGGGAGACCCCTTGCAGGGTAGGGCTGAGGACTATGCTCAATTCTTGGCGGACAAAATAGCTCGGTTTCGGTCGGACTTGGACTCCACCGCAGTAGATCCAGCCGAGACACAGGAGGACCGCTTGGCAAATCATCTCTGGGTTGAGTTCCAGGATGTTGCCTCTGGGGATGTGGACAAGGCCATTCGAGCTGTAAGTGCCTCCACCTGTATTCTGGACCCGTGTCCCTCCTGGCTGGTTGCCAACAGCAGGGAGGTGACACATGGCTGGATCCAGGCGGTCGTGACCGCCTCCCTTCGGGAGGGGCACTTCCCCGCCGTACTTAAAACGGCGGTGGTGAGACCCCTCCTGAAGAAACCATCCTTGGATCCAGCCATTTTAAACAACTTTCGTCCTGTCTCCAACCTCCCCTTTATCGGGAAGGTTGTTGAGAAGGTGGTGGCCTTCCAGCTTCAACGGGCCTTGGAGGAAGCTAGTTATCTTGACCCCTTCCAGTCCGGCTTCAGACCTGGTTACAGCACAGAAACCGCTTTGGTCGCATTGACCGATGATCTCTGGAGGGCCAGAGATGGAGGCTATGCATCCATCCTGGTTCTCCTTGACCTCTCAGCGGCTTTCGATACCATCGACCATGGTATCCTTCTGCGACGACTGCGGGAGGTGGGAGTGGGAGGCACTGTTTTACGGTGGTTCTCCTCCTACCTCTCGGACAGGTCGCAGTCGGTGTTGGTCGGGGGGCAGAGATCGTCCCTGAGGCCCCTAACATGTGGGGTGCCACAGGGTTCGGTCTTATCCCCCCTACTATTTAACATTTACATGAAACCGCTGGGCGAGATCATTTGGAGGCACGGGATAAAATACCACCAATATGCGGACGATACGCAACTGTATCTGTCCGCCCCGTGCCAACTCAATGAAGCGGTGGACGTGATGAACCAGGGTCTAGAGGCCGTTAGGAACTGGATGAGCGCTAACAAACTGGTACTCAACCCGGACAAGACCGAGTGGCTGTTGTGCTTCCCTCCCAATAATTTGGCGAATGTACCAACACTTAGGCTGGGGGGTCAAATTTTACACCCCTCAGATAGGGTCCGCAACTTAGGAGTCCTCCTGGACCCACAGCTGACTTTTGACCACCAACTGTCAGCTGTGACCAGGGGGGCATTTGCCCAGGTTCGCCTGGTCCGCCAGTTGCGGCCCTACCTAGACCGGGAGGCTCTCACAACAGTCACTCGAGCCCTTGTGATCTCTAGGCTGGAATACTGCAATGGGCTCTACATGGGGTTGCCCTTGAAGTGCATCCGGCGACTACAGTTAGTCCAGAATGCAGCCGCGCGAGTGATAGTGGGCGCACCGCGGTTCGCCCACGTTACACCTGTCCTCCGCGAGCTGCACTGGCTACCTGTTGGTCTCCGGGTGCGCTTCAGGGTACTGATGACCACCTTTAAAGCACTCCATGGTAGTGGATCTGGGTACTTGAGAGACCGCCTCCTGCCGATTACCTCCCTTCGTCCAATTCGATCGCACAGACTGGGCCTCCTCCGAATCCCATCTGCCAGTCAATGCCGACTGGCGACTACACGGAGGAGAGCCTTTTCTGTTGCAGCTCCGACCCTGTGGAACGATCTCCCCGCTGAGATCCGTACCCTCACCACCGTCCAGACCTTCCGCGCAGCCCTCAAGATCTGGCTCTCCCAGCAGGCCTGGGGATAGGTTCCTAATTCACCCGCCCGAGTGTTTGATTGTTGAACGAAAGTTGCGTTTTACTATTTTTTTCTTTGTTCACATTTTGTTTTGTTTTTGATGTTGCACTTCCCTCCCTTGTGATTGTGAGCCGCCCTGAGTCCCCTCAGGGAAAAGGGCGGCCTATAAATTTTAATAAATTCAAATTCAAATTCAACTCAAAGTGGTAAACATACTCCCTGTTTTCTCTGCAACAACTGGGATCAGAGACAACAACTAGCTCAAGATTATCTGGCTTTTATGCAGCACTAAAATGTACCGTCTCCTGATTTCTAGGTCTTCACCTTAACCACTACACCCAACTGGTTGTTTTATGCTGTGTCTCTTGTATTGTTTGTATTGTTCATGGCTATTAAATGTTAAGCCTTATTTAATTTTATGTTGTAAGCCTTCCAGACTGCATCTGAAACTGAGTTATCTCTGCATGCTGTAAAAAAAGGAAAAGAAATTAAGGCAATATAATTTCTATTTAAACATATAAGCTGGATGTATCTGGCAGTTTTATGGATGGAAAATATGATATTTTTGTTAAATCTACTTTTGAATCCATCTTAAATTCTTCTCTTGATATGCTCAGCTTAAGGGTAGCACATATTTGTAAGGCTATGTTAACATGTACATTTTATGTTCCTCCATTAAAGAGTTACAATCTTTGCAAGATGGGAAAAAATATCAGAAAGGATCATTAAGTCACTTCCTGCTGTGAAAAAGAAAAAAAAACAGATGCTACTGTGTGGCTTTACAATGCAGCTCAGCACCTCTTTCAAACCCTGTTCCTCTTTGTAAGCGTTATGAATTGTGGCACTTCTGTTGCAGAGAGCAGAAGACAAATGAAAGCAATCCAAATGGTCTCACTTTCATTCATTCTTTCAAACATCTTCTGCCATCATGACCACTGGCTAGGTTAAAGAAAGAATGACCGATAGTTATTTGTCTTCTTAATGAGGAATAACTTGAATGAAAGAAACATTGGATGAAATTAAATATATCATATACCATGTATTGCTCCAACTGGAAAAAGTCACCCAAGGTAGCATCTAAGATGACAGCTAAGCAATTAAGGAAAAATATGTCCAAGCTCTTCCCCTGTCAAACTGAATCATGACCCTTATTTTGGCATAGGCTGAAGTAGGGGTGGGGTGTAGACAATAGCTGACATGTCATTAAAGATGATATGGACATTTATGCACACATGCCATCTTATGTACCGTTGGGTCACCACTGGCAATGGAGCAGGTCATGCAGCCCCTTTCACGAATAACAGGTGAAAGCAAAATGAATGTAATGGAAGAACTGGGCATTATGCTTAGGTTTTTGACAGTTTATATGTGCATATTCTGTACAGATTTTTTATTTTTTATTGTCCTTCACTTTGGGAAAGAAAAGGAAATAGAAAATGAAGCTGATGAAAGAGACTTTGCCATTTTTAAAAAATCAGGAAGATAACATAAAAAATAAGAGATCTTCCCTTGTCCAAAAGATACCAAGCTCCCTAACACAATTTTTTCTGTCCTGCATTTTTGCATACAAAAAAAAGAGGAAACAATATTTTTAGACACATTTCTATTTAAAGAACAACTTGGTTACTTCTGTTCACCAGAAGCAACCTCTGCAATCATAATAGTTACTTTGAAAAGGTTCAGTTTTAATTAACATGTTTTATAACATTCACTGAAATTAATAAATAGATACTTTGTGGCCTGTAGGATGAAATTACTTTTTTTCCAATTATTCTTAAGACAGTATTGTATTACAAGCTGAAAGAGGAAAGAACTTTGCCTGGAATTTCAAAAGAGGTTCATCTCAGCTTAATTTGGCTAATGGCAATTAACACAGATGGCTAAAAAAAAGTAATTATCTCTTCTGGTTTTCTGCCACCTGTCACAAATGAACTGTTTTCTTTAATTGCTTCAAATTACTCTTAATCACACAAAACAGCTACTTAAATCAGAATCTGCATCTTGAAGCTCAGGAAGAAGATTTAACCACCTGAGTGATATGACCATCTTTGGTGGCATAAGGTAAAGTCCTTGAGACTCGCTTCAAGGATTAGAAATTCAAGTAAATACCAATCCTGTCTGAACCAAAGCATTACCTGATCTAAATAATTATGAAGTCAAGCAAAAGGTTATCTGTTTGTCAGATTTGTGGTTCCCCTTCATTAATTGTCCTTCATTAACTGTCCTCTGATCAGCTGTATACAAAGGAAGACATTTGATGGATGTGCAATCTCAAAAATTCATACCAAGTTCAATTAACTGCTTTTGCCCTGGTACATGCTATACAGTGGTTACAATGCACTGACAGATGATATGTACCAGAGTAAAATAGTACCATTTTAAACAAAAAATATTAAGTTTGTCTAAAAGTGGTATTTCTTTTCAATAGATTTTATGGAGCAGGTAAATTGCCAGCTTACTGACTAAAGCAGTGACCTCCACCAAGTGGATTCTATTGACTAAGAATTTGTTTTGAATATGAGAACTGAAGGTGGTCATTTAAAAATCTATACTCTTGGCAGCCAAGCTTTCTTTATTTTCAGCTACTTAATTTAAAGCAGTTCAGAAAAACACATATATCTGTGTATTATATTACTCATAAATATTTTGGTAGATCTCAGTTTTGTCCATTTCACTCTACTTCAGCATGAGACTTTTGTGAGTCCTTGATGATATGTGCTCCTTAATTTTTGGTGGACATAGTCTTGAATTATAAAATAGTGTGGACCAGAAAAAAAAAGAAATCTGTGTTTTGCATAGATAATCAACTGGAATACTTTTCTTTATCAATGTGTGGGCTGTCTTAGTCACTGACGTAATTATCCCCAAAAGAGCTGCTATGATTACACACAAACACACTTCTTAAAAAAATGTAAACACAGGCAGATGGAAAATAAATAGTATTGTGGGAATGTCTTTTGTTTTTCCACTTTACTATTCACATTTGTTATTCATTCAGTCCATTCCTTGATAAAATTGTGAGCAAATACAATTTTACGCTTAGAGTGACACTTTTTCTTTGTTCAGTCATTGTTTTATCTATCCCATAATTTGTGTCCTCAGAAGACATCTGAAATCCAAATATTCATCTACTTGATAGGCTCATCATCTTTCTAGGATATTCATTTATACAATGCACATGATTGTTCTGCTTATACAAATATTGTCTCCTCTTTCACTAAGCATTCTTATGTTAATGTATTTAAATAAAAAGTAGAAAACTATTTTTCATGCATTACAATAGATTAGACCAGGAGTGTCAAACTGGTGGCTTGTGGGCCAATGTATCATGTGCAGGCCACGCCCACCCCAGCTCCACAAAGAGGAAAAATGTCACGATAAGTCATGTGATGGAAACATGATGCCATGAGTTTGACACATGTGGATTAGATAATCATAATGTAACTTTATCCAGTTTTGCCTCTTCCCTTAGGAGGGAAATTTTTCGTGATAATAATCTACCTCTTTAGTTTTCTAAATCATATAGATCAGTGGTGTCAAACTCTATTTCATTGAGGGCTGCATCAGGGTTGTGTTTGACCTCAAGGGGCCAAGTGGGTGGGCTGAGGTGGGCATAGCCAGCTTGATGTCATGTCAGGTGCATCTGTGATGGCCCAAGCACTCTGCCAGTGAAAACAGGTTCCTGAGCTCTGTTTCCAGCTGCAATAGCCTTCTGCCGCCCTCTGCCAATGAAAACTGAGTTTGTAAGCTCAGGGGAGTGTACATGCATCGCCCTTCCAAGCTCCATTTTCACTAGCAGAGGCGTCACGGGCCAGTCCTTTGCTGTTTCTAGGGCGGCCCCGTGGGCCAGATCTAAGCAACCGGTGGGCCATCTCCAGCTCCCGGGCCTTGAGTTTGACACCCCTTATATAGATCTATAGATTCTACAGATCTTGTAGATCTATATCTTGTAGACTTGTGCTCTAGACATTCTTTAGATCAGGAGATAGTGCTCCAGATGTTGCTGAAATGTAACTTCTGGGATCTTTCACCATTGATCAGATTAGCTGAGATTGCTAGTAGTTCTAGTTCAGTCATGTGTGGAGGGCTAATCGTTATCCTATTCTGGGCATTTGTTGCTGATGCTTGTTACTTATTTTGCTGAAATGTGTGTCTGCCTTTAATATTTTGAAAACTTTATATGGTCATTGAATGAAAAATTATGGGATGGATAGTAGTCCAAACCACCTGGAGGAACCAGGTTGTAGTTTCTGATCCAGGTCTTGCAAGCTAATACAACAGAAGATTAATTTAATATCAAAGAATCTTATATTTAGGGATATTCTCAAAACAGCATGCCTTTTATAATTACTGTTGAAATCCTAGCATTTCAGAAAATATTTGAAAAAAAGAGTGGAAAAACATTCAAAATAGGAAAAAAAGCTGTTTGTTGGCAAGTAACCGGATATGTAAAGCCCAATTGTTCTTTTATTTAAAAGTCATTATTCTGCATTAAATAATTGTTGAATTACTTTCTGTTGAAGTACGCAACACAGAGTTTAAAACTAAAATCATGGAGTGGGTTAGTTTAATTTAATCACTAGGGCTCAGCTGGAGACTGAAGATTTCAGTAATTCAGGCAGTTTGGTATAGTGCGTAGAGCACCAGGCTAGGAGACTGGGGCCAGTCAGTCTCTCATAGCTCTAGGAAAAAGACAGCAATGGGAAACCATTTCTGAAATCTTGCCAAGAAAACTGCAGGGACCACTCCAGGCAGTGGCCACTACTGATTTGAAGGTGCACCACTGGATTATGTGAACACTGCTTTGGGCTTTCATATCTTTAGCTTTCTGTGAAATATGTCTACAAAAGCATTTCCAAGCAAGGGATTAATTGACACTGACATTTATATCTGTGTATTTGAAAACAAGCCATTAGTAACTTTAAATTGTTTAAGAACAGCAACAATAGAGCCAATACCCTAGCTGTGTTATTAGTTGATCTTATTGATGTCAGAAAATTAGGGGTAAATCCTGGGGAAAAAACCCCAGCAGTCTCCAATGTGAGGAGATAATTGTATTATTGATCTTTAAGGATTATTGTTCTTGTGGGATTGGGAATTTTGTAACAACTGCCTTGGCTCACAATCAATGAGCTAGAACAAATTCTTCTCAGCCCCCTCATGGCGGAGCTTTATTAAATACATATTTACCTCTTGTATGAAATCAAAAATGGAATAACTGGTGCTTCGTGTACCTTTTCCTAATTTAGGAAAATAATCCTTAGGGGGAAAATAATAGCATGGCAAGAAGACAATAATAAGTATGGGTTGTTTTGTGAGGGGTGCCTTTTTAAATAGGCCCTTCCTCATAATCATTCAGAAATTAGTATGTACCCCTGGAGATCCTATTTCTCTCTCCTGGTAAGTAGTTTGTGCAGTTCGGGTGGCCTTTGCTCATTTCCCTATGAATGGTAATGGTGACCACCTCGGGCCATGCAAAGCAATCTTTAAAAAAAGAAAATGTTTAACTATAACCACTGGGACTAGAACCACTGCTCCCTGTGTCATAATGTGAATATCAATAAGACACAAGTCCATTGAGCTCCCTGCTTGATTTGACAGATAAAGGATCACTTAGTTAATTAGAAGATGACATAGTGCGTTTGCGCCCCTTAGTTATACCTTGCCTTCTGCCTCCTTTTGTTTTCCCCATGTCCCCTCTTTCTTTTTTGACAAGCTAAATGACATCATTACTGGTGGTTTCACTTGTTAAGCACACCAGAAACCGAGAATATTTTTAGCAGTAATGATATCCAGTTTCCCATCAGATTTATCTTTCCCTCAGAGACAGAAAGGAAAAAATCAAGTTAGATGTGTCAAGACTTTGATAAAATGTAGTAGTCGCTAGCCTTCATCTGTATACTTTGAAAGAGATTATTAAACACAGATTGGGAAGCTGCTTCTTCAAACAATGCTACACATTGAAGGCTCATTTTCAATGTACGTATTTAAGACCCCAACCTTAAATCTCATATCTCTTTTTCTTGTTGTCCCCCAGTTGGGTTATGATTTAAAGAGTTATTGTATATCATACATGAACAAGCTTCCCTGTTTACAAGCCATATGGAACATTAACTGCACTGTATAACATGCATAATGCTCAAGTCCATTTCAGAATCAGCACTTGAGCAAAGAGATGTGTATTATATAACATCAGACTCGATTCATAATTTAATGCTGATAAGAGAACAGAAAGTTCACAAACACTTCTGATGAAGATATTCGCTCCTTACACTTTTATTTTAATATTTATGAAAGTCCTATCCTAAAAGACAGAAAAATTGCTAAAAAGGTTTTGTAAAAATCGTGTCGGGGAAGGAGCAAGTGTACTTATTAATTGATGAATCTTTTTACTTTGTGGATACATTCATGGATGTATGTAAAATGATTAAAATAATGTGCTCAACATCAAAAGCTCTAAGATCACATATTCAGTGGGGCTGCATATTTTTCAAAAATAATCTGGAAGAAGTGCTTTGGACCACTTATGAGTACATATCACCTCACTGCTATTAATTAAAATATAAGACTGCAAAATATATATGCACTTGCTTTAAAAAACCTACTCATTAAAGTTAATGTGCTTCTTCAAGTATTGACACCTTTTATTTCGAACTCACAGAGAACCCTTAAAAGTATCCACTTTAATAAAAAAAACAGACACTGTACATGTACAATACTAAAACCACTTTTTTCAAATCATATTTGAAGTGTGCAAATCCCTAACATGGAATGAAAAAGAATTTAATAGTCCGTTGGTTTTCACAGTCCACTTAGAGTATCAAAGCCCTAAGAGAAGCAGGAGAATTTAATAGTAGAAAAGTAATGGCAAGGATAATTACCCAAGATTTTCATCTCATTAAGACTTGGGAAATCCACATGAAAGGCTAATAAGTTGATATGGTGTAGTAATATAAACTTGGGCCACAAATATCGAACCTCACAGATAAATATAGCTGAAACAGTCTTTGCCCTTGTTCTTTCAAATGTCTCTATATCTAGATTCACTTATTGAACCAAAACAAGATTGATTTAAAAATAATTGGCAAAATAAATTATCAGAGTTGGAAGGGACCTTGAAAGTTTTCTAATCCAACTTCCTACTCAAGCAGGGAGCCCTACAGCACTTCAGATTAATGGTTATCTAATCTCTTCTTAAAAATTTCCAGTATTGGAGCATTCACAACTTCTGGAGACAAGTTGTTCCACTGATTAATTGTTCTAACTGTCAGGAAATTTCTCCTTAGTTCTAGATTGCTTCTCTCCTTGATTAGCTTCCATCTGATGTGTCTTGTCATCTGCTTTGGAGAATAGTTTGACTCCCTCTTCTTTTTGGTAATCCCTTAGATATTGGAACACTGCTATCATGTCACCCCAGACCTTCTTTTCATTAAACTAGACCACGGATGTCAAATTCGCTGTGTCACATTGCCTGTGAGTGATGCATCCTGCCTGCTGCCGGTTTGACACCCCTAAACTAGGTATACTCAATTCCTGCAACTGTTCTTCGTATGTTTTAGCCTTCAGTCTTCTAATCATCTTTGTTGTTCTTACAACAAAAGAAAACAAACTTTCCCATCCTTAGATGCCCTCTAAATTTGTGAATCTCAGTTCCTAGAATTCCCAACCAGTCTGAATTCTTACTGATCATTTAGAAATTGAAATCTATGCATCTGCACGCTGCTCAGCTTGGGGAAATCAGTGTTAAGCCTCTCGAGATATGCTTTATGTAATTTGCATAACATAGCCAAAATCCAACAAAGACTATTAGAGTTTAATATGATATTTGAACTCATTCTCTCCATATGGAGTTTTTCAAATATTTGAAAACTAGTGATTTACAAGCTACTATATTTTGAAGCAAAATGATTTATAATTACTTATATTCCATTTTTATGTATTTGTATCCCGCCTTTTATTATTTTTACAAATAACTCAAGGTGGCAAACATACCCACAACACACCTTCTTCCTCTATTTTCTCCACAACAACAACCCTGTGAGGTGAGAGAGAGAGAGAAATTGGTCCAAAGTCAGATGACTTTCATGGACGTTTGCTGATTAGGACTAAATGACAAAGCTTTATATTTTGTTTATTGATAAGAGAAGATGTTGGAAGGAAAAAAACCTTTCATTGAAATATCAGAGAAGATCAGTTACTGAACATATTAGTACTTGTCTTGATGGAGGGAGATAGTCAATTTCTATGTGTGTTTTCTTTTTCTGTATTTTTTATTATATTTTTCTTAGTTTGTATTAGCTTTTATGTTTACATTTGTAAACTTCAATAAAAATTATCATTAGAATTCTAATATTTCTTGAGTTGTCTCTTTCCTAAGCTGGTCTACCTTGAAGGGCTGAACATCTACAGAGCTGGCCAAATTATCAATATGAAAGTTTTATTAATATTAAAGATAAATTTGAAATCATGGAATTATAGATGAAAGTATGGCATAGTAAATCCTATCAAAATTTGTTACTAAAGTTAAAATGTCATTATTTTATTAGGTTGTATCAGAAGTTTTTATATTTTGGTATAAACAATAAGTGTCTACGGGATCATCTGTGATATTTTATTCATAGAATATTACCTACAGCCTTTTAACATACGATGCATTTACAATATATATTATGAAACACTCTTCTGTTGAAATATATAAAAATCTCAATTATTGGTTTTCCCTTCTTGTTTATTATGGTATACGTAATTATCTTTCCATAAAAATGTTCTGAAAATAATATGAGACGGCTGTGATATAATTTGTTTCTTTGAAAAAGTAAGATTTTATAGTTTTATTTAAAAAGTTAAAGGGAGGTTGGGCAGGTTACTTGCTCTGTGGTGTGAACATAAAAATAATGTTTCCAACACATGTTTCCAAAGGTAATTTTTATAATTACAATTGATTTATAATATTCCAGAGAAAAGATGAGAATATGTGATTCTTTGTAATATAATATAATATAATATAATATAATATAATATAATATAATATAATATAATATAATATAATATAATATAATATAATATAATATAATATAAATAGCCTCTGAGCGTTCCGATATCTCAAGGGCTGCCACAAAGAAGAGGGAATCAAACTATTCTCCAAAGCACCTGAGGGTAAGATAAGAAGCAATGGGTAGAAACTAATCAAGGAGAGAAGCAACTTAGAAATGAGGAAAAATTTCCTGATAATTAGAACAATTAATCAGTGGAACAACTTGCCTCCAGAAGTTGTGAATGCTCCAACATTGAACGTTTTTAAGAAGTTGTTGGATAACCATTTGTCTGAAGTGGTGTAGGGTTTCCTGCCTAAGCAGGGGGTTGGACTAGAAGACCTTCAAGATCCCTTCCAACTCTGTTATTCTATTCTACAACTAATTATCTTATAGACATGAAAAGCTGATCTAACCTTGGAAGCTCTGAATGAGATGCAGAAAATGAGGGGCCAGAGATCCTGAAGGATACTATCCTGTCCACTCTGACCTAGGCTATTATATTGATATCATAGAACTGTCCATTTTTTTTTGCCTGGCTTTCATGAAGATGTAACAGCTTCTTCCGGGCATTTCTTAACATGCTAAAATTGACTCCCATGTTTATCATTAACAATTTGTTAATTTAAAGTAAATACATGTGTAAATAAATCTAACAATCATTTCCAAGTTGCCCACTCAGAAATTGTCAAAACTTTACAGTATTGTGGCATTTTGTGGGTGTTCAGCTGCGTAGTATACACAATACTAAATTGTGGATAACATCTCCGTAATCGTGGGAAGACCAAAACAGCCAAGGCTTGGTCCTGAGATGGAAATAACATGGATCTGCTATCACATAGCAGTTGTAATTCCTGAATTGTAACAAAATAGCTGCAGGAACTCATTGCACTCATTTAGTCACTGTCAATGACAACTGTAAACATGAAACTCTTCCTTGAATTTAATTGTGCATAGTTATATTGAGTAATAACAGGTCAAAGGAGGCTGGCTTTCTTAGAGGCAATGCTTTTAAACCAGTCAGGAGATAAAAGTCCTGGTGGAGGCCATCTGCTTGGTGTAATTGTGGTTTGAAAGGCATCACTTCAGAACCATAGTTACAATAAAAAGCTTGACCTCTGCCAAAGTATTTGAGGACAGGTAAGATGCTGTAGGAAGTGGAGACGTCAGCCTTCCGTTTCAGAGCCTCAGACTGATTGGATTCAAGTCAGCTTTTATCACAGTCTTTCTTGACTCAAAAGAGTTTCGACTGCCGAACATGAAGCTCACTCAATTTCCCATTCATTTACTAGCCAGAGACTTGGGTTCAAAATAAATGCTTCTGGACAAATTCTTCATTTATGGTTACTTCAAATAGATTTGGAGAGTGTGCAGGAAGTCTCAACCATCATATTTGCTATCACAAGTATTTGAAATGAGATTTCAGAGCCCATATGTTGAAGAAAGTATATTGATATACTTTGAAATACTAAAAGTAAAGGAAATCTTCTCACTTAAGAAGAACACAATCAAGATTGCTCTTCTTGGTGGTTTCACTTAAAACTAAATTGATTCCAATAGAGGGCAGTAGTGTTGCACTGGACAGCAATGAGACATTACCTTGAAGAAATGTTTTACACACACACACATTCACTTTTACATAAATTAATTCCTTCAGGTAGAAAAATAATTAACTAATAGAGTTAATTCAGAATAAAACAATATTCCTACATCTATACAGAATAAGAAGGATTTTGTCAGGTAGTCTGTATTTTAAATATCCTTTTGAAAAAGAGAGATATTCTAGCTCTGCATGAAGGTAATAAATGTCTGGGACGGGAGATGTTATTCTTGAAGATCCCCATAATCCAAAAACAAACTTGCGGGTTTTGAATATTCATTTTTAATGCATTTCAAATATTTATTTGCCAAAACTGTTTGCCAAAAGTATCCTGTCTTTGATTTTTGCTAGATTCTAATCCAGTAAACTACTTAAATCTGATTGCACTGTGACTAACTCAAACACATGGTTTTGAGTATTCCTGTCCAGCATAACAAAGAGGATAAAATTGAACAAAAACTGCTGCTATTTACTTACGTAGCATGTGTCAAATCCAGAAGATTAGTTCTTATAAGAACAAATCTGTCACTCTTTCTTTTTTTAAAAAAATCCACTTACTGTGAATATCGCAACAAAGTTTTTTTAAAAAAAAATCTTCCATTTAATTAATGAACAGTAGAGCTGTGCAATGTGGAGATATTTTGGAATATGAACATAAGTGCAAGAGCAACTTTAATTTATTTCAGCCTTTTGCCTGAAACTTCTGCTTTTTTAGTGAGTCATCTGTTTAAAGCAGCCATTTCTTTGTTTCAAGCTGAAATAGAAGCCTGAAAAAGGATGTAGCTATTTTAAAGAGGTTTTATGCGCCTGCTTCTTTGAATTCTGAAAAATATCTTTTGTGTCATTTACAAAGGATGTATATAGCACTAAAGACAGTGATTTTTAACTCATGCAACATCTACTTTTTTACAGTTTTATTAGTTTACAGTATAAAATACAAAAATACAAAAGTGAATAGTAGGAAAACTAAGAGGAAAAAGGGAAATGAGAAGTGTAGGGAAAAAAGGAGAAAAGGGAATAAAAGACATTGAGGTCTAACTCCCTCTGGTGTTAACATCAAATCTCAACTTTTTAGTTTTACATAATAGTATAAAGTAGCCATTTCTGTAACAACTAATCTATCTAATCAATAAACCTAAAATTGAAGATTCATTTTTTTTCATCTCAAGCACAAAGTCCAGAAGCGGTTTCCAAGTAGAAAGAAAAGTGCAAAAGTGTTTTTTTTTTTCCTTTGATCAAAGCAATCAATTTAGCCATCTCTGCTAATTCCATCAACTTTTGCAGCCATTCCTCCATTGTGGAAATCGAAATGTCATTCCATCTTTGTTAATTCATGCAATATCTCTTTTATACAGAATGAAGCTAGTTTATCTATAAATACTGGTTCAGTGATTGGAGGATTGCTCTGGATTTCAGCCTGATCTTTTCCACATTAATTGAAAATGAGACTCCGAACCTGGGATTCTATTATTAAAAGTAGACAGTGATGATTATGTGGTAGCTATTTCACCATTAAAGCTACACAGTTATGTGGAATTGTAATATAATTTTGGTTTCAAGAAGATAAAGATCTCGTGCAAATTTCAGATGAAAGAATGTCATCTAAACATATTTATTTATATTTGTTCCTCCTGTCTCCTTGTAGATGGATTTATATAAAAAAGTCCCTGTAGTTACTTTGCAAATTATAATAATCTGGGACAGAAAACTTTCTTTTAAATATCATTTCCCAAAGCATGGAAATTTACAATTGCATAATATTGAAAGCTTCTGGAGACTGTCTTCCATCAGCTTAAAGGACTGACTTTTATAGCAATCAAGAGCCTTACATGAGATCACAAATAGGCAAAGAAGATAACGTAAGTAAACAAATAAATCAACTTAATAAGGAACTAAGGACAATTTATACTGAAAACAGTGATGAGGCTCTTGTAGTATTCTTTACCAGAAACT
Organism: Thamnophis sirtalis; assembly: GCF_051295495.1. Classification (NCBI taxonomy): domain Eukaryota; kingdom Metazoa; phylum Chordata; class Lepidosauria; order Squamata; family Natricidae; genus Thamnophis; species Thamnophis sirtalis. Next base: position 50,252,035 of record NW_028261383.1, on the reverse strand, counting down.
ATCAAAAGGCCATAGAACACTAAACAACATTGACATGACAGCAACAATGTGATGAGGGGACAAAAGCCAGGAAATGTAGGAACTGGAGGATAATTAAACTGATGATAGTAAAATATCCGATTGGGGCTGCAACTAGATGGCAATGAAGTACTGTAATCTTTGTACTGTCCACTAGGATGTTTACAACCCAAATCTTGTAGCGGTGTAGCAACTTAAGAGGAAAATGAAAATTCTGTTCAGTATAGGAGGACCAAAATTGACATTAGATGTATCTCCATAGAATTTGCCTTTGGTATCATTTTTCTTGCATTTTGCTAGTGCTTCCAATTATTCATGTTTTTTTAAAAAACTTCCATCTTCACAAATGACTAGTCTCTAATTATAAAGAGCCAAACTCTAATGACAGTCATAAGAGTTTTATGAGCATAGGAAAGACCTGATAAATAGCCTTATTGATGGTGCAATACATCCTTCACATGGATTTATAGTTATTTCAGAGCTGATTAGGTTGCCCAATTTCTGTGGATGATTAAAAATAATTTTGTATGGAAATGAAAAATCTAGATTAAGAAGTAAATGCTATTGCTCAAAGGCATGTATTTTTTTTTCTTTTTACTTTGTTTCCAAGAGTGGTCATCATCATTAAATGAACTCAGCATATATAAATGGTATGATTTATTACAAAGGAACAGCTGCTCATGTGTTCTGCCCTCTTTTCATATGAGAAATGTTCAGCATGAAAGAGAGTTAATTAGGCTATTGATACAGTTAGCCAAATGTACATTGTTCCCAACATATATGAAGCCACTTTCCTCAAATCATAAGGAACATACATATTATAATGCGAGTTAATTTAAGAAGTAAAAATGTATTAAGATTAAGAGTTGGGTGCAAAAAAAAAAACCCCAACTCTGTTTATGCTTTTTCGCTTGAATTACTGACTTGATTCCTAGCCATATGGACCTTATTTCATGAATGTTGCATAATTGATTGAATATTTGTTAACAAGAACATGAAGTGTCAAAGTTTCTTGACTTATCCTTCCAAGTAATATTATGGAACATTTTAAAAGAACACTCTGATGTTCTAATCTGTATTTCTGAGGGGCTGTTTATATGTGATACCTATTTTGTTTTATTTTCTTAATAATGTTAGAATAAATTAATGGTTTATTTCAGTTGCAACTGGTGCAATGTCATTCAGATCCTGGAGAGGTAGATATTGAAACTACATGTTGATGCAGCAAATGTAGAAGGTAATACATGTGTACTGTGACACAAGAGAGGGAAAATTTAGCATGCAATTTAATATATCTCACTGAGCACAGAATAGCTTTGTAAGGTCACTACCTAAGAATGCAAACCTCAGTAAGTGCAGGACTAGACAAGTCTTCTCAACAACTGTCTTCTTAGCACTTTGCCCAATACTTTTTACCCTGAATAATATTTTTCCATGCTCAGTGTTTCCAATGTTTAAAAGACAAATTTCTCCTACGAACAATTTCCTTCTTTGCATTAATAAATAGTTACTAGAGATTGTGAGGCCTCCTACCACTGCCGTAAATTATCTCAAAGCATGCAGATCACATTAATAAAAATGACAAAATGTTCATCTCCATAGTAAAAGAAACTTGGAGAAGACATTAAGTGTACCATAACACCCAACCTCGCTACTCTATCTTTTAGTATGCAGGTGTCAAACCTGCGGCATCACATTGCCATCAAAATGCCTGCATACTAAAAGATAGAGTAGCAAGGTTGGGTGTTATGGGGTGGGCATGGCCGGCACGTGACACATCCAGCCCCTGGGCCGCCAGTTTAACACCCCTGTAATTTAGCATATCATCATGGTGTGTCTCTTAACCCAATAGAGACTGAGATCTGCATAGGTAGCAATCAAGATATGGGCCTCATTGGAGCATTTCAGTTGAAAGTTGTCCTTTATATGATGCAATATATTTACAATATAAATGTTTATTTGAAAGTACATCATTGTACAACCTTAGATTATTCACATTTCATGTGGCTTTCATACTGAATATAAAATATCATTTGGTGAGCTAAGCTAGCAATCATATTTCTATAAGGAATACTGTGGGAAAGTTCCACTTTAAACCCAGAAGTTTATTGCCAGTTTGGGACAGGCTTTTATCTGTTGCAATCTTGTGGTATATCTGAAAAAACTGGTCCTCCATGTGTGTTAGCAAAGAAATAAACTTGCAAGTCATCCCTACATATTCAGGGGGTGAATCATCTCAGGAATAGAAGAAGTGCTTCTGGAAGATGCTGAGTGAGCTCTAGAACTTAACAGAGGTATAAACTAGATTCTAGTTCAGAAGTTATTTTAATTGCTATGATGCCCACATTTCTCTGTGCCAATTTTATCTTTCAAACAAACTCGTATGCTAAGTTAAGTTATAATGATTGGCCTAAAGTCATGAAGTCTAGTTCTGTAACTATAATATCAAACCATCTCTCTGGTTTACTTATGAATAAGAAATATATAACATATGAACCAATCCTTAGTACGCTGCAACATAGGCACTGTGCTCTAATTATTTCTTGTTGGTGCTATACCTGAGGGCAAGGATTTAGACAAAGAAAGTATGAAGTATTTATCAGATGAAGGCAGTAAATCAGTATGTCTTGATGCAACCGAACAGCCGAGTGTGTTACAAGTGAATTTCTAATTTATAGGTTGAATGCTTATAACGTATAGAACTTATAACAGTCACTATCCATTTTGAACACATATTGTGGGCTTTAAAGGAAGCTGCAATATCTTCTTCTGTTTTATACTGTATATACATAAACATAGCCCAGCTATACAATATTATCTGATATCATTATGTGCTATAACCACATCCTAATTATTATGATACCAGTGAGAATTGAGATATGATAAACTTTGCTATTATGGAATTCTCTGGTAATAATGTACCTTAAAAACAGGTTCAGAATGTCCTCTTCCCAATTTTCACAGTTTCCAGAACAGTGTTTCTTGACCTTAGCAACTTTAAATTGTGTGGAGTTTAAATCCCAGAATTCCCCTGCATCCTGACTAGGATACTTGGGAATTGAAGCTCACACATCTTAAAGTTGCCAGTGTTGGGGAAACATTATTCCAGGGGGGTCCTCGATCTTAAATCCTTTTGTTCAATATCTGGCCTCTTCACAACAGACTTTTCTTTAGTTGCAGCTGAATTCTTTTAAATCTTTGTTGTTTTCTTTAACTTCGCTGCATGGGTTAATATTGCCCATAATAGTTGTGTTTCTGCAGCAGAAGTGTTTGGGATATGACTTACATTTAAAACGTACTTTTAATCTGCTTAAGTATGCTAAAAATTATCCTTAGGGACTACAGTAAAATGCAGTTGTGTTTATTTGTAATTGCTACAAAATGGTTTACAGAATTGTTAGTGTCTTTTATTATGCCCTGCTACTGAAGTGCTTGCTTGTTAATTAGAGAAATTTCAGCTGTCATAGGCAGCAATTATAGCCTCCCGTATCTTTGCCTGTTATGAATAGTCAATGAGAGCTGATTAATATGCATGAATAGCAGTATATAGTGTGTGCATTGGACTAAAGCAGGAGAGAGGGAGGGTTGTATACCGTGAGAGGGCGTGTGTTAAGGAAGAAGGCAGAGCAGTGATCAGAGCATCTCCACTCCGAGCCCGTTCAGTTTCATCTGATTACCTTGTGTGTGCCAGAGGAGTATTTGCCTGCATGCTTGGAAACAACAACTTTCTGGCTCTCACAGCAAATAAGGAAGACTCTTTTCCTGAAACATGGGATGCAGCTTGTGCTCTCTTCAGAAGCAAGAAGAACAATACAAATTACTATATGAAGTTTGCCAGGTAAATCCTGCTTTTGCTTCCAATTGCAAGGATGAGGGTACATTATCCTGGTGATAACTAGTGATAGTGGTTGCTAGAACAGGGTGAAGGAATGAATAGGGAATTTTAATTGCATTTCCTCAGTGAGATTTCTTTCTTACTTCAATGGAAAGGTTTGGGCATCTTGTTTTGCAGTGTTCCTTCTGACAGAAGTTTAAATATTTGTTGAAATGCACAAACCAATCAATACACTGGGGAATGTTGTTCCCACCGGCAGGTTTTAAAAACGACCATCTCAGCCAGGTGAGCTTTCTGAACAACTTTGGAGTAACATGAATTATGATTGACAGACTACAAGGGGAGCTTTCTGTTTACCAATAATATTGTGGTATGTGTTTCTACAGGTCACGTGCATTAATTTACTTACCTACAGGGATCAGACCAATGACTGATGTCAGAGTCGCACATTGTGGGAAAGATGGCTCTGTAAATAAAATGAATAAATGTTTCCTCAAATACTTACCCAAGTTGTACTCTTAGATTCCAGAAATCTGTTGAGTCAGTGGTGGCTAGTTCTTTCAGAATTGCTTTTTGATAAAATTGCTTGGGAACCCAAGTTCTCAAGAAAGAGGAAACAAAGCTTTTAATAATAATTAATCCTTTCTGGGTCTTTTCTCTCTCTCCTTTTCACATTGCTTTCTCTGCCTGTTAAGTTCTTTCTGAAGTTCCTTCTTAAATATCCATTGCAACTTACTGTAGATTTGTACTCATGATAAAGGGAGATGCTGTCAAAGAAACCACAATTGTGAAAAGAAAAAGAGCCACTTGATAGCAGAAACTAGTTTTAACTTCTCTTTATAAAAAAAAAATATTTACAGGCTTTGACAGATCAAAACCTACCTTTAGAAATACAACTCATTTTCTGTACATAAGTAATGTGTGCACTGATTTTTATCTTACAAAGTAGTGTTTTTACAAAATGAAAACACTTAAGTAGTTTAGCAACAATGCTGCATGTATTGTTAAATACAGAATCTGGAGGGGTTTTTTTTTTAATGCTTGCCAGCAGAGGGTGTTATTGTAAATCATTGAGAAAGGTGATTTTTCATAGCAGTCACAATGTAGTGTATAAAATGGATCTGGTTCTATTGCTGACAGAAATAGAAAAGGAATAGAATTGCTTTTTAAACCCTCTTATGGATGTATTGCCTGTCCTGAACGATGCAATTAATCCAGAAATGATTTTGTAACTACAAACACGACATTGAGCTCACCATCAGGATGCTTTACACTAGCGGTCTATGTCCCTTTCATAAGCAGTTGCATTGTATATCTTACGTTTTACACTAAAGTAAGAATATTTTGCCTGTCATTCTGGCTTCAGAAGATAGAAAATATGGATTAATATAATGAAGCTTGCTCCTAATTTAGCGGACTTTGGATGCAGTAGACTAAATTTTCATTTTATATATTCTCTTGAAAATAAGAGAAATATCCATTGCATACAAATGATCTGGACAAGACTGTTAATTTTATCTTAATTTTATAACAGCCATGTGATGCAAATTGTTATTTGTACCAATTTCCATGATTTGTGTAGTAATATCATTATGCAAATTATGTAAACCATCATAATGACATCCTTCCATATTTAACGGACATTTGGGAATAGCGAATACCCTTTCTCCCAGACGGTATATTAAAAGAACTATTATTATTCTATTATTATGTATTTTGTGGTAGGTGGGATTTTTATCCTTTGGGATACATTAGAGTATCAAGTCCTTACATCACATGAGCAAAGTTATTTATTTACCTTACTTTTATAAAGCCACCCACTTGTAGAGTGATTCTGAGCAGTTTACAGGGTAATAAAGCCTCACATCACTAAATGAAATACTGAAGATATAAAACATAGACCACGCTGAGGAGAAAACACATCACTCATATATTTATATTTACACTTGGCCATGCATATGAATTTCCTGCTACAGGGATTTTTAAATCTATTACTCATATAATATCACAAACAATCTTCATCTTTGTCTGGCTATGAAACAATATTTTTCAATGCAACAGATTCTCCTTTCTATATAACTTTCTTATAAGTCTCTTATCTTAATTGGTTCCAGACAGTTGAGAGAACCTCTGGATAAGATTTGAGGAACTTGATGAGAAATGTGCTATGAAGGGTAAAAGTTGAGCTTTATGAGGAGCCAAGGTGGCGCAGTGGTTAAAAGCAGCACTGCAGGCTACTGCTAGATCAGCAGGTCAGCGGTTCAAATCTCACCGGCTCAGGGTTGACTCAGCCTTCCATCCTTCCGAGGTGGGTGAAATGAGGACCCAGATTGTTGGGGGCAATATGCTGACTCTCTGTAAACCGCTTAGAGAGGCCTGAAAGGCCTATGAAGCGGTATATAAGTCTACTGCTATTGCTATTGCTATTGCTATGTACAATAAATGACAATTCTCCCAAAGCAACAAATATAGTAATTTTTGCATTGTATTTTTTTTCCCAAAGTAACCTTTTCCCCAAGATTCCTCTCTTACCCTACACTCTTTATTTGTTGAGAAATATTACCATATTTTTCACTCCATAAGACACACTCCTGTTTTCAGCCTCCGCACGCCCCATTTACGGCCTCCACGCATCCCATTTTCAGCCTCTGCATGCCCCATTTTTGCACTATGCACGTTACATTTTTTGCCTTCGCACGCCCCATTTTTGGCCTATGCATGTCCCATTTTTGGCCTCCACATGTCCTGTTTCTGGCCTCCGTGCATCCCATTGTCAGCCCCTGCATGCCCCATTTTAGGCCTATGCAAGTCGCATTTTGGCCTTCGCACGCCCCATTTTTGGCCTCCTCATGTCCCATTTTTGGCCTCCACATGTCCTGTTTTCGACCTCTGCGCACCCCGTTTTCGGCTTCTCCAAATTTAATTTGCAGCCTTCCTGTTTTCTGCCTCTGTGCTCCCCAATTTCAGCCTCCATGTGTTCTGTTTTCAGTCTCTGCATGCCCCATTTTCAGCCTCCCTGTGTCCTGTTTTCGGCCTCCTTCGTGAAGGCCAAAAGTGGAGGCTGAAAATGGGATGCGCAGAGGCAGAAACTGGGGCACTCTGAGGCCGAAAACGGCCAAATGGTGGGGGGGTGAAGGGTGGGTGGGGCTTTGACAATATTCACTCCATAAGCCGCACAGACATTTACACCCACTTTTGGGAGACAAAAAAGGGCGTCTTGTGGAGCAAAAAATATGGTAGTTAAAATGAAGTGCTTTGGCTTCATCCATTTATAGTGTTACTTTTGAACCCTCTAAGTTGGTGGTTTAAGATAATAGTCTTGGGCCTTTTGATAAGCTTTAGTAGCATAACAAGCAATTTGTGTACTGCAAGTTAAAGGAATGCACAGGGTGAGAATAATGTCCTGTCCTTTGTTTAGAGTGCATTAATGTTTTTATTGTTAGAGTACAGGAATAATTCCTGCTCCCCAAGCTATTCAGCAGTTGTTAGGATGATTACAAACAGCCAACCTATGGTTCAAGCAAACCATTGTTAGACCAGTTATGAAAGAAAGGAAAAGAGAAGGAATACCTATTACTTTGGCATGTGGTCATCATATTCCAGGAGAAGAATTTTCTTCTCTCTCAAGTACAGTGTACTCCTTGAGCTTTCATGCGCTGCTGCAACTTTATCAAAACATTAGTGGGATGAGAAGAGTGTATTTTTACAGTTTCTCTAGTGGGTTGTGTGGAGGGTGGTTCACTACCAGAAAATTATTGGACATAAATCTTATCTGAAACAAGTGTAATCAAGTAGCATAAACTAATCATGTAAAGAAAAATGCAAACTAAAATAATAACTAGATGACATAATTTCAAAGTGAATAGCAATTGTTTATCTTTTTTTTTTTAAGAAACAGCGAATGAATCTTTGTGGGTGTGTAAAACCTAAAAGTGGAGATATTTTGATAAACTGTAATGAATTCATTTTATTTAATATTTTAGAACTGTTCAAGGTTGTGAACATTAGCATAGAAGGCAAAGCAGATAATAGACACCCTAGCACATTGTCATTAAATTGTAACATGGTGTATAAATACTACTTGCTTTTATGTTCATATGCAACAACATAAGTATTGCTTCAAAAAAGGAGGGCCTGTTTTGCGGGTCTCATGACCCTGTCGGTCTGGTCTCCATGGCGGATCCCGGAGGGGGAGATAGAGTTGCACCAGGGGAAACTAGTGCACATGGAGCCACACTGGCTGCAACTAGCTGTGTGGAGATTGAGCGGGAGCGCCTGAGGGAGGCTCACTTGTCACTGCGAGTGATTAGAACCATAGAGGCCTCACGTAGACAATCTACTATGAAGATCTATGGCTCCACCTGGGTTTCCTTTGTGGCCTGGTGTCAGGCAAACCAGGTGGTGCCCACCGGGGCCTTGGTTCCACAAGTCCTGGACTTTGTCCAGGATGGGTTGGATAAGGGGCTCTCCCAGGGCACCGTGTGCAGGCAGCTGGCTGCCCTTGCTACAATTTCCCTCACCCAACTACCTGTTGTTATTTGGGGGATCTCCAACTTGCATCCTCCTGTGGTCCATAGGTTCCCCATATGGAATCTCCCTACCGTGTTGCAGGCTTTCATGGCTGAACCCTTTGAGCCATTGAGGACAGTTAGCCTGAAGCTATTAACCTTAAGGGGTGTTTTTAGTGGCTATCACGACAGCTAGATGAGTGTCAGAGTTTGGAGCACTTTCTTCCAGGGGGGATTTGTGCGTGTTCCACAGCAACAGGGTCGTGTTGAAGTTAGATGCAGTTTTTATGCCAAAGGTGAATTCCATTTTCCATCGTTCCCAGGAGGTTGTGCTTCCGGATTTTTGTCCAGATCTGATTAGGGAATGTGAACAGCAGTGGCACCGGTTGGATGTCCGATGGGTTGTGCGTATTTATTTGAAACAGACAGCCTCCTTCTGGAGGTCGGAGGCGCTTTTCTTATCTTTCCAACCTTCGGTGCTGGTTAAGAGGGTTACATCTTCCACCATTAGCCGGTGGATCCGCTTAGCTATTACCCTGGCATATGAGCCCCAGAATTAGCCTGTGCCAGCCGGTATTATGGCACAGTCAATGAGGAGCGCTGCTTGGGCCTCCCAGGCTCTGATAGGCGAAATTTGCAGAGCATTTACATGGGCTTCACCATCGCCGTTTATTCAGCATTACAGGTTGGACACTTTCGCATCAGCTAATGCGGCGTTCGGGCACAGGGTGCTATAGCAGGTCATTGCAGATCATTAGTTTCCCACCCATGGGACTTAGCTTTGGTAGGTCCCATCTACTGGAGCCTCCTGTCCTCCGCTCCAGAAAATGTCAGTTGGTCTTACCTGAACTGCTATTTTCGGGGCTGGGACAGGAGGCTCCAGTTCCCACCCTAAGGTAGTTAGTCTAGCTGGGGTGGAGGGAGTTCTCCTTTGTGCCTTGTTTTCAGGTCTAGGGGGAGCTTGTTTCAATGAAATTGCAAGTAAAGGGTGGAGCCCAGAGGCGTGGCTTCAGCTTCATCCCAGTCTTGTGGCCAATTGGGTGTGTTAATACCATCTACTGGAGCCTCCTGTCCCAGCCCCGAAAATAGCAGTTCAGGTAAGACCAGCTGCCATTTTCTGTTCTTCATTTGGACTTTCTTGTAGGCCAGCTTGATGTCTCCAGTAGTCAGTAAGTCATCCTGGTATACTAGTTTCAGTGCATCTTATTCATTGTCTTTCAGATCTTCGTTTTCAGTCTTTGAATATTTACAATAGGTAAACAACTTTTCTTCCAGTAGTCCTACAGCTGCTCAGCCAACAGTTCTAATGCCTGTAGCTCATTTGTCATCAGTTGTCAAGGAACTCCAACTCTAGCTAGGTCCTTGTTGACCTCCACAACAACTGATACAGTATGGTTTTCTGTAATAACATAGCAATAACACTTAGACTTATATACTACTTCATATTGCTCTCTTGTTTAAATTGCCTAACTTAAATGTCTGTACTGCTTCATTATGCTTTACAGCCGTCTCATCTGCCCCCTCTGATAAGACTTGGCATATCTTCCTCAGAACACACAAGCCCACAAGGACATTTTATTTACTCCTCCCTGGAATTCTTCTGATTTATTATAATCAGTTGTGAGAAACTAAGGTTTTACTTTAGCTGAAGATGTCAGTGTCACATTATGAGTGAAAATCTATCAATCATATTATTTCCGGGTTTCCCATTCTGACTATACATACATCACAATGTAATACTAGACATCATTTTTAAGGGAAGAACATGTATACATGTATTAATCAATTCCAGCTATTGATTAATTTATTTATTGAGTTGATCAATTCTGGCCAGATTAGTCAGTGAAGCTATTTTGTAATAATTGTGGCTTTGTAAAGAAATTGACTAAAACATATAAGAACATTGAGAACAAGGGGAAACAGAGTGACTTTGAAGGACAGTCGGAAGATCTGGTACCAAGGCAACAATCAGAGAAGCACAGTTTAAGCCCATTCCAAAAAGACTCACTTGAGGAAATACCTTAGATAGGATTCCCCCCCTAATTCACACAAAGATAATTGAGGGAGGAGGGAAGCATTCTATTACTAGATAGTCCTCAATTTATAATCACAAATGGACCAATGCTTGGTCACTAAGCATTGCAGTTTTTAAGCAAATCATGATGTGACTTTTCAGTCATTTTAACAAATCACGTGAAGCAAAGCATGTGGTCATTAAGTGAACTACCTAGTCATTAAGTGAATCAAGATGCCCCAGATGGCTTTGCTTGTGCAAAGCTAGCTGGAAAGGTTGTAAATCATGATCATGTGGCCATAAGATGCTGAAACTGATGAAAATGTGAACCAATTATTAGTGCCCAAATTGCAATTATGTGACCATGGAGATGGGAGGACGGATCATAACTCATTTTTTCCGAGGTCATAGTAACTTTGAACCATTATTAAGCAAATGGTCATAAATTAAAGACAACCGATATACTGTAGGCACTTCTAATAAAAATAGTTTTAGACTTAACATGGCACTGGTTCCTTACTCTGGTGTATTCTGTGATGCAAAACGTTTGTATGGAGTTTTTTTTATGTATTTTCCTTCTTTCATAGATTTTAATGACCCATTTTCTCCAGTGTACCCAATATTATGTGAAGCTTTATCCCATGTGTACAGCATTGTATGGAGTTTTCTCTGATGGATGCATTTTATTAGATAAGTCCATTACAAAATTTGCAGAAGAGAGGAAAGTGAAAAATAAATGTTGATGCATCAGCCAGACCAACATCTCCAAACTTAAAAGAGTTCCAGGCATACAATATATATTTTGATAGCCCATTCATGTATTAGCAATTTTGACTATTAAAAACTTGGATATGGTATTTAATGTACTATCATCAGTGTCTGTGATATGGTTGGTAAACAACAACATTTTGGGGGATTTGAGAAGGCAGTGAATGGAAAATGGCAACACTTTTCATTAAAGAACAATGTAATAATAAAAGACAAGGATTTTGCTGTAGACAGTTTTCTGCAGATGAAATCGCTCACCATTCTCACCAGTAAGGGAGCTGTAACTTTCTGAAAAATGGCTCATAATGATATTCATGTCTCTCTGTGGCTCAAAATCCATTCTTAATTACAACATTTCAAGGAACTGGCAATAGGATTTTTCCTGTTCATTTATTTATAAATAATGCAATATTTTTGTTCAATTATCTACAAAAAAATTCCCTTACATTTCATGATAGAAGAAGTTTATGTATGCATGGCTATGTGCACATGTATTGAAAAACAGCCCAGTATACATTAAAAGTAAAATAATAGTAATGCATAAAGATTAAACTAACATGGCTGATAGATGCCTGTTCCACTATATTCCTTCCAAGAATTGCAGCATGTTTAGTTAAGCTAAAACATTAAACCAAAGATGGCATATAGCTATTGTGCTTTGCTTATAAGAAAGCATCTTTACTCCTTAAAATGATAAATGATTGGGTGAATAGGTTTCATAATGTTTTACATATATACATCTGTTCAACGCTAGGAAGCAGGTGGCAAGAATTCACAGGGGAGGAAGCAATGGGGACATTTACTTGAAGCTTTACTGTCACATGTCAAATACTGGAAGGAAAAACAGGCATCAGGAGCAGAGGGGAAAGTACACGTTTAATAAATGGGTTGTGTTATGTTCATTAATAATGAAAAGGAAGGTCATGGCTCATTTTCAGAAGCACCAAAACAAGCAGTAAAGCTGTGTACATTGAAACTGAGTCAATTGAAGGGTGGTGCGGTAAAGCATTGATCCATATTTTCTGACTTGGCCACTCAGCCAGATTCTGACCAAGAGAAGAGTTTATGATGCAGAAGATGATGGTAGATTCAGATACCAACAGAAGATATTTTTCCACATACTTCCCCTATATATATATATATGTGTATGTGTATGTGTGTGTATATATATATATATATATATATATATATATATATATATATATATATATATATATATATATATATATATATATATATATGTGTGTGTGTGTGTGTGTGTGTGTGTATATGTGTATATGTGTATATGTGTATATGTGTATATGTGTATATGTGTATATATGTGTGTGTGTGTGTGTGTGTGTGTTATGTATATGTTATGTATATGTATATACACATACACACACACACACACACACACACACACACATTTTATGCTGCCAATCTCCCCTACAAGGTGACTCTGGGCGACTTACAAATTTTAAAAAAAGTAAAAGTTAATTAAAAGATTAAACATCACCAAGTTAAAAGCAAAACAATTTAAGAACTCAAACACCTTTCAGTGAGTTCAAGCTTTAAGAGAAGCACACAATGCTATATATTTTAATGTAAGCAATTGTTGGAAGAAATGTCCATCTGGATTCAGTTCCAAGTGGGGGAAAAGACACTGGAACCATGGAGGCTGCTTGGAAATATGATTTTAATGGTGGGCAGGACCACATGGTCTGAGGTCCTGGGGGAAAAAGGTGATCACATGCTTCAAGATGTTGGGTGAAGAAGAAAAAGAAGGGCTTGCTGAGAGTTCCTGGGTTTTTTTATACTCTGTTTGGCCCCACCTCTCTGTTTCCTGTTCCTGTGTAAGAAATGTATTCTGATTGGTTGTCAGACTCCCATGGGGCCATGCAGGGACAACCTAGGCTGTGTTTTGAGTCCAAGCTTGGTTGAGCATTGCTTCTTCCCAGGTGCCCTGTGGTAGGATGGGTAAAGAACTAATACTATCATGCCTTAATTCCATCACCCTGGAGTGGAAGGGGGATGGTCTTTGCCATGTAGAATAGACTGCCTCAGGCATTTTAATGGTCTGTTGAGAAAGGTGGGAACTATTAAGAGTGAATCTGTTTACTATCTAAAAACATGTTTCTCCATTTCTCTTTCAGTAAAATACAGTATTCTGCCTTTTCAATATTTCCTAGGATATTTCATTCTTCTAGGAGAGGGGTGGGTGCTAACTTCCTACACATGAAAGAAATCACTCAAGGTTCATTTCAATTAATTCACTTCAATGTCATTTTTTAGATCTGAGATTACTCAGTTGGAAATTTTTACTGGAAAATTAAATAGGAGGGTGAAAAGGTTCATTCTCCAAGCTTGTGGGTTGGTCTCCAAACATTGTATTACCAGCCTAGATAACATCTTCAGCAGAGTTTAGAAGATATCCATTTTCTTCTGTTTATAAGGGCTACAGGTGTGGGTGTGTCAAATGAGAGTCTTGTGATGGGTTAGATGTGAGTCATCAGTGAGTCTTGTAATGAGTCTGGTGACTCATCACATCAAGTCAGAGTTATTTGAAGGTGAAGTGCTGGTGGAGGGAGTTACGTGGGTTGGTTGAGGATTGGTGCTTTTTTGGTTGGCTGTGTAGTTGATTTGGATTCTTAGGGGTTTCTAGGCTAGTTGTAGGTCAATGTTGATGGAATTGCTTGTGGAGGCTTTGATAAACTCACAAGTGTGGCAGGTGGTAGCCATCACAAGACTCACTGATGACTCACACCTGACCCATCCCAAAAACCTCACATGCCCACACCTTATAAACAGAAGGACACTGCCAATGACATCCCCTAAAGTCTGCTAAAGATGTTACCTAGCCTGGTAATAAAATGTTTGGAAATCAACCCACAAGCTTGGCAAATGAACCTTCACCCTCATCCTATACCTGAGCTACAGATATTCACCTCTATTGCAAAGTTAAATATGTTGAACAAGTGAATGTTGTTCCATTCTATTAAAAAAATGTTTTAGTCTTAGTATTAATACTTTACCATTTGTAGATGAAAAAAGAAACAGGAAGTTTAGAGGCTCATGTATACAGATACTTGAAAGCCTATTCCTAAACAAAACTGTTACACTTTTTAAAAAGAAAGACTGCCCACTCCAGTGAAAAAAATAAATGAAGCTGTAAAAGGGATTAACCTTAATTTTGAACCTCTTTTCTCTTTACCTGAGGGAGAAAAAGAGATTTAGAAAACAGGTGTTGTTCCCAGCTGTGTTTGTAATAAAGTTAGTGTTTTTCCTTCCTCAAAACGCAGATATCTTTTAAAGTAGCTAAAGCAGGACATAAAGGGATCCAGACATTTGTGGTCTAACAGAATTGACATTTTCGGTAATACAAATTCCCAAATTACTATGATTTTATATAAAGTTCTTTGCTTTTTTCATAAGGACAAAGTCATCATACTGAGAGATTAGCCTTCATTTACAGTTCAGTGGATGTTACTCACAGAGCAATTTAGGTAAATTGTAACCTAAATCACATTTCAGTAATAAACATTACGGTTCTTTCTAGGCCTACTAGGTCTGCTCAAAGAGCAATAAATCCTTCTAAGTTTAATAGTCTTACAAGTAAATGGGTAGACTGTTAATAGCTTATTAATAAAAATGTTACTCATACAAAGTTGCTGTTCATATAAGAAATATATATTTATAAAAAAAACTGCAGAGGAGCAGGGGACAAAGCTCAGACACCTTACATTTTGCATCCAAAAAGATTCTGTTCCCAGCATTTTCATATTGAACTTCATATGCATTCTTATCTCGAACCATATAGTATTGCCGCATGTCAGAGTAGATACCAATAATGTACATGTATACATCCAAACTAGACTGCATTGTTTCATTGTCATATAATATATGTGGGTATGTGGATATATGCATATTTATTTGTTTGTTTGATGATTTGTTTGTCATATTTAGGTAGTGCACTTTGGAGGTGGTGATGTTTTGAAACCTGTATGCAACGAAATTTCATTTTAATGTATGCTGATTAGTGTAGATTTAGTGACAATAAAGTTATTCTAAAGTCTAAGTCTAACTCAAATGCATTTATGGGTAGTTTGTATTGGCCAGCCAGCTAGAAGTAGATGGAGAACGTTTAAAAGCAAAAATATGGTGGAGCTTTTACTAGTCCAGGTGAAAAACCAACAATATCCAGCAGTGGTGGGATTCAAATTTTTTTACTACCAGTTCTGTGGGTGTGGTTTGGTGGGCATGGTAGGGGAAGGATAGAGTAAAATCTCCATTCCACTCCAGGAGAAGGTTACTGCAAAATCCCCATTTCCTCCCAATCAGCTGGGACTCAGGAGGCAGACAATAGATGGGGGCAGGGCCAGTCAGAGGTGGTATTTACAGGTACTCCAAAATGCACAAAAAATCCATTACCCATTCTCCAGAACTGGTCAAAACCTACTGAATACCACCTCTGGTATCCAGGTCAGGATGGACCACTGCTTGAAGATGAGAATAAAAATATACAATCAGGCAGAGTCAGCAGGGTGATATCAATTACACAATGTAACCCAATGGGATCCAGGAAGTGGGTCTTCTCTGTTATATTGCCTCCTCTCTGGAACAATGTCCCCCTCAGATATTCTCCCAAATCTTTTCAACAAAGATCATAAAATCTGGGTCTTCATCCAGTCTTTGGAGCAGAGTAATTGGGGACCCCTGTATTTTCTTTTTTTTTTTTTTAATATAATTTTTATTAAACATTATTACCTTTAAAAAAACGGAAAAAACAATACAGCGACATAAATACAACGACATAAGCAAGACAAATCATACATAACAATATAAAGTAAAACATACAGATACAAATACCGTTTTAAACATACAACCCCCCCTCCCCCCCCCCCCACGGTGACAGTCATTCACAGCCTGGTTTTTCTTTCTTTCCTCATTATTAGGTCTCTAAGCCACATCTTCTCATTGCAAGATTCAGGGATCTATTACGGTACCTATGTTAACTTTCCCCATTTTAAGTCCCTGCTGTTCTCCTAGTCGCCCACATATACCATAGGTTCCAGCTAAGATAATGTTCTGTTTCTCCTTTGTCCCTCAGCCAACCCGTCATTCTGTCCATTTCTGCACATTCGTAGATCTTTTTAATTAAAGCATCTTCCGGCGGTATAGTGGTGGATTTCCAAAGTTGTGCATTTTCATGGCATTGGCTCGCTTTTTCTGGATGTCTGTTTTGTATAGAGTTTTCATTACTTTATTCTTAATTATTTCATGCTGCACTCTTCCCAGAGTCAGGATGGAGTCAGACAGACCAATACATACTCATTCACTCACTGATTGGGGATAATACAGTACCAGGAAATGAGTGCTGTGTAAGAGGATATATAAGATTTTTGTTAGCTGCAAACCTGTGTCCAACCCATTGACGATGTTCCTCCAGGCCTTCCTGTCCTCTACCATCCTCTGGAGTCCATTTAAGCTCACATCTACTGCTTCGGTGACTCCACCCAGCCACCTCATTCACTCTCATCCCATTGTTCTCTTGCCCTCAATCTTTCCCAGCATTAGGCTCTTCTCCAGTGAGTCCTTCCTTCTCATTAGGTGGCCAAGGTATTTGAGTTTCATCTTCAGGATCTGGCCTTCTAAAGAGCAGTCAAGGTTGGCCTCCTCTAGCATTGACCAGTTTGATTGCCTTGCAGTCCAAGGGCTTCGCAGGCGTCTTCTCCAGCACCATAGTTCAAAGGTCTCAATTCTTTGGTGCTCAGCCTTTCTTATGGTCCAACCTTCACAGCCATACATTGCAACTGGAAAAACTATAGCCTTGACTATACACACTTTTGTTGGCAGGGTGATATTTCTGCTTTTTAGTATGCTGTCTAGATTTGCCATAGCTTTCCTATATAAGATTAAAGAGGTACATAATTATAAGTTATGGTAGACACTTGATATTGAACTGTAACAAAATTCACATTATAATGCCCAAGCATACAGTCCTTAGTACAGATCAATGAATCTTTACACCCTGACTTCACGGAGGAGAGCCTTCTCTGTGGCTGCTCTGACCCTCTGGAACGAACTCCCCGTGGAGATTTGAACCCTCACCACCCTCCAGGCCTTCCGCATAGCCCTTAAAACCTGGCTGTTCCGACAGGCCTGGGGCTAAAGAGCTGTTGCCCCCGTCTCGAATGGTATGACTGTTGTGTGTTTTAAATTATGCATTGTTATGTGTCATTTTTAATTTTTGTCTGTATCCCCCTTCCCTGGTTTGAGTTGTGAGCCGCCCTGAGTCCCCTTCGGGGGGAAAGGGCAGCATATAAATATAATAAACAAACAAACAAACAAACAAACAAACAAACAAACAAACCAGCCAGTATGGTTCTTGGTGAGACCTCTTGGAAATAGAAGTTGACTCATCTTGTAAATATTCAGATAGGGAAGAATGTTACACATGTTGCCGTTAGTAGGTATAAAGTGGAGCTTAAAAAGTCAAAATAACATCTCCATCATGACACTTTCAATGGCTCTGGGGAAAAGAATGTTTTGATGCACTATGTAAGTGACATAAATAGATCCGCTTTTTTCATCTCTTTACACAACCTCTATTATGACATATGCCTTTCTTGCTCTGCCTTACTCTCTTCACATTCCTCTGGGATCAAAGTTCTCAAACAGAGATGTCATAGTCTATTCCCTTATTCCTCAAGTGGATAATAGTAAATTAGGAGAACGTTCTTTTGAACTCCCAGGAATAAAGAGTCATGATATTGGTAGCAATAAAGCTGGGATCTTATCTATAGAAAGTGAAGTCTAAAAGTTGCTGCTCTGCGTAGTATCTTTCTATAAAACAAAAGAATAGGTTGCATTGGCAAGGAATAACTGATTCCTTGTTGCATAACTTGTAGTTTGTGATACATTGATGAAACAAAATTTCCTAATTAGATGCATAAAATAGATTCCTAACTTGGGTGGTTAGCATAGTACAGGTAGTCCTCAACTTATGACAACAACTGAACCCAAAATTTATGTTGCTAAGTGAGTTTTGGACCTTCACAACCTTTCTTGCCACAGTTGTTAAGTGAATCACAGTTGTTAAGTTAGTAACACAATTGTAAAGTGAATCTAGCTTCCCCATTGACATTGCTTGTCAGAAGGTCGCAATAGTTGATCACATGATGCCAGGAAACGGCAACATCATAGACATGAATCAGTTGCCAGCAGTCAGATTTTGATCACATGACCATGGGGAATGCTGCACAGTGTCCAACAGTCATAACTCACTTTTGTAGTGTTGTAATTTTGAATGATCCCTAAACAAAAGGTTGTAAATTTAGAACTACATGTATAATAAAGTGTAGTGTAGTATAGTGTAGTATAATACTATACACCACTAAGACCTCTCTCTGAGGAAGATGGTAAGTTTAGAAATAGGAAGTTTGACATGACATGACATAGAAAACACTTTTCATTCTTTCAACTGTACTTCTGGATCCAATGATTTTACCTTCCTATAAAGCAAAATTTGTCAAACTTCTCAATTCATATCACTTTTAATATCTCTGTAATTGTTTTGGGGTATCCATAGTGATTTTCAAACTGTGCATTTGGACAGATAGAGCACTTCTGTTTATTTGAGTAGTAAAATATCTAGTGACATCCTTTCAACACTGTAAATATAAATTGATGAGCATATACAAGACGGATTATATGACAATACAGGTAGTCCTTGGACTATAATGGTAATTGTGACTGGAATTTCAGTTGCTAAGTGAAGCAGCTGTAAAGTGTGATGCCACTGAGATCATTTAGTGACAGCAATCCCAATTGCCATTGTAATTCCAGAACTGCACAAGTTGTTAACAGGAAGATGTGAGAAGCACAGGGGGAAGTGTTATGGGGGAGGAGTGCTGGAGGCAGTGATATAGATTTTGGATGAGCCAATAGAGGCCACAGGCAGGAGGTCCATGGACAGGTGCTATAGATGCACAAGCAGACCAAGAGGGGCTACTGGTATGTGCTATAGAGTGAAGGGCTGACACAGAGTATGAGATCTCTGGGATCTTGCACTTTGTAGTGGGGCTCCTCAGGAGGAAAAGCAACTTACCGAAGCAACTTGTAATCTTCCCTACCAATTTCCCCATTGAGAATTCCCATTAACTTTGCCTGTGGAAAGCTGGTAGGAGCGATTGCAAATTGGGGTCACATGACCATGGAATGCTGCAATGGTCATTAAGTGTGCAACCTGCTTGCCAGGCACCTGAATCATGATCAAGGACCATCTGCATATAAATGATGCCTTTACACAAATGGTACAACTTAGACATATTTGCTTCAGACAACACCTATAAACATAAGTTACTGTAAGTAATTTGCATAGATTTACAAGAATTCTTTTTAGAGTCAAATTAAAATGTCTCCAGGCATTCAAAATTTTGAAACGGAAGCAATTAACTTCTGTTTTAGGTTGATAGATTTTTAATGCAGGTGTTTATGCCTCTTAAGTTTGTTCAGTTATGTTATTCAAGCTTTATAAACTATAATGTATAAACTGTAAGTATGTACAAACGATATTGATATTGTAAAAAGTGCTCAATGCATAAAAGGAAAAAATGAAAACAAACTGAAGGGGGGACCATTTTCGGCTGCCACGGCCTCCTGTAATCTCTGCCGGTGAAAACGGAGCTCAGGGGGTGCCTCTCCATTTTTACTGGCAGAAGCACCACAGGCCAGTCCTTTTCCTGGGAACTGCTCTGGAGAGTCAGTGGTCATTCACTGTTTCCAGGGTGGCCCCGCAGGCCAAATCTAAGTACCCTGTGGGCCAGATCCAGCCCCTAGGCCTTGAGTGTGACACCCCTGCTCTAGACTTTTCACCAAACAGTAATCACCTTCTAGTAGCAGCCTTCTGTGGAAGAAATAGAAAGAAGGTCATGTCATAGAGGGATATGGTAATAGGTGTGCTGCAACAGACACAACACTTGTGAACTTTTATTGCCTTTTGTCCTTGTTTGTCCATCACAACATAAGGGCTTTTTTAAAAAAAAAATCCACACTCATGATTAATGTGTTTCAGATGTCCTTTGCATTCCCTTGCTTGGAAGACTTTCCATTTGGATTTGTGCCTAGGCCTGCCATTTTTCATTTCAAGGTGTCATCTTTTCTTGATTAGGAACATTCATCATCTATTGCCTTAATGGTCTGTTCTATCATTCTGTTTCTCAGTCATGGCTTCATAGTATTGATGTCTTGTTACATATAGATAGCTCATTTTTGTGTTACATTCTTGACTGACCATTTGAATTACTTACTTTTCATTCTTAAGTCTTCTCCTTTACAATATTCTTTCTGAGTTTAACCTAATCCTTTCTCAGCTGCAAAAAAAAAAACAACACCTAAGCACAGAGGATTAATTTTTGGCAGCAGCACAAAGTTGGATTTTTCTGTATCTCTCTCTTTATTTTAATCTAGTGATCATCCAGATTTTTACAGTCCTTTCAAACCAGCCACAGAATCATAAACTCTGCTTTTAAATAATGCTGGAGATAGACCTTTTGTATTAAAAATAAATTTCATAACTTTATTACCTGTTTTCTGAATCTTGGTTCACAGTTAGATAAATTGGTGAAATTACCAGGAAACAAAATGCTAGTTTGAGCTGATTTATTCTCCTCCAGTCCCACACCTCAATGCTTTGTCTATCATCGAAGAAGCTTTCCTATTATTCCTAGTCAGTTTTGTCTAATATTGTCTCCTCTAATTGTGACATTAATAGCTACATACCTGCTCTGCAAAACTCTGGATGAGCATTAGATGGTGAGAAATGTTTAGAGGGAATTGTTTCTCAGCTATAAATCCAATGGACACCAACCCTATCTAATCACCACCTGCTATTTGACCTTTTTAACTAATTGTACTTGGAGGTTTCTGCATGTAAAGTATGGGTTCAGCTACTGACTTATAGCAGGTACATTTGAGGTACATGGTCAATAATTCTTGAAGAATATTTTCTGTCTGCACACCCCTAAGGAGCATTAAGACGTTAAGCATAATTTGGTGCTGCTGAATTCCACTTCATCTGAGTTCCTTTATTTTATTGTAGAACCTTCAGTGAAAAAGCAATTGCCTATTCTATTGTTATTAATTTATCCTTTTCTTGTTACAAGGTCAGTCAGGGAGCAAGCACAATTCTTAAGAAACTGTAAAGATCAAATCTTCCTTCCACCTATACATGTTGTTTCAACTTTAAACAATTATGTGGCTACACACTATTCCTACAGTACAATACAATTTCTGCAAACTATTTGTATAATACAATATAATGCAAAGATTGATCAGCCCAGAGTTGCCTAAAGGTGAAGCATTAACTTTAAAAATAGGTGTCCACTTGCTTCACAATCACATATTAAGAGGGCAACCAATGAGACTATCTGGTCTACCTAGTAAGGTCAGCCTTTCCAGGTAGACCACATAGGAAACAAGATCATATAAGATAACTTTAGTTTATTGTAAAGCTATAACAGATTCTTGAAAGATTGAAGTGCAATTCTCCCACCATCACCTTTATAGCCCTATAACTTAGGGAAAGTGGTTAAAAGCCTAGACAGCATCTCTTCACCCAAGCATTTTGTCTCCCAAGATCACTCCCCTATATTAGAGGTCTCCAATTTTTGGCAACTTTTAAGACTTATGGACATCAACTCCCAGAATTCTTTAACTAGACATGCAGGCTAAGGAATTCTGGGAGTTGAAGTCCATAAGTCTTAAAGTTCCCAAGATTGGAGACACTTGCCATATACCATTCTGAATATAGTAGTTAAATTGTTGGATTCCAATTGTAAGGCTTCACTTAGCTAAAAGTAAAATCTAAAAGAATATGAATAGAACAAACTAGAACAGATGCTTTCTAATACTGGTGGTCCTCAACTTAAGACTATTCATTTAACAACAGTTTTCTAAGTTATGACAACCTCAGAAAAAGTGACCTATGACTTGTATTTTCACTCATGATTGTTGCATCACCTCCGATCACATGATCTCAATTTGGAAATTTGGTAAGCAGCTTGCATTTACAACCAGTTGCAGCATTCTGCAGTCATGTGACCAAACACACCATTGGGGAAGGTGGATTTGTTTAACAACCACAAAATTCTGTTATCAGCTACCAGAAAACTTGTAAAATGAGGTCCAACTCAACATTTGATTGCAACAATTTACGATGGCAATTCCAATCCCAGTTATGGTTATAAATCAAGGATAACCTCTAAAACTCTCTGAGGATGAAGTGCAGAATAATAGATCTTCCATCCTTGGGTGTTTTGTTGTTGTTGTTGTTGTTCAGATTTGCTTTTCCTTTTCTCTCTCTCTGTCTCTTTTTTTAGGTAGGTGACATGATTAGAAGTTAGATAGGATAGAAAGAAAAAGTCTTTTAATAAAGGGTGACATGATTAAAAGCCAGAATAAGTGATAGAAATAAGAGAATTAGTGTATACACTTTTATATAATAAAATAAAAGTAATAATAAAAAATGGAATAATTGAACAATGATAGACTGCAATCTAATATAAATGTGTTTTATTATTATAAATACATAAGTTGATTGAATGTAATAATCATGATTAACTTTATTAGTTGTATTTGTATTAGAATGTATAACACTCATGTGCCACACTGTTCCAACATCAATTTGATATATTTATAAAAAATAAAAAACTTCTCAACTGGAAAAAAAAAATAACAGATCTTCTTTTTTCCAGTTGAGAAGTTCAAGTATGATCATGTGCTTTAGCAGCCTTTACATTCTTTGATCTGGACTCAGATAGAGAAACTTAATGTATTACACAGTATATGTTGTTTTGAAATGATGCTCTTTTTGTTTGCATTGACATTGGTTTTCACAGTCAGAAATTCTAGGGAGCTGAATTCATTGTCATCTCATGCATCCAGTGAACTTCACAATACAAGGGCTTCCCATACATCCAGGCATCTTTACTCATCTTTATGGCTAGGCCTAGCAATTTCAAAAAGCTGCTTTAAACTAGGTGGAAGATAACCCCTTATATAGGATGTGAATAATAATAACATTTGCCATTTTTCAATATTATGCCCTAGATTTGTCCTCCTCTCTTTAAATAAGACTTTAAAATCTGGGCCTATTCCCAGATCTTGAATCAGGGTGTGGTGTGGCTTCGGGAGTCCTTCAGGATTGGGCAGCATATAAATTTTGATAATAAATAAATAAATAAATAAATTTTAAAATATTGGCTTTTTTTCTGGATGTCCACTTTTTGGCAATGTTTTTTTTTTTCATTTTTCTATTTTTGTTACGGTATTTTGTAAGTCACCTAGAAATTTCATAAATAAATGAATCTTTATGGGTCATGGAAATAATAAGCTATTTATTTTTTAAAAAAAATTAACCTACCAAATTATTACAGGTCTGAATGTGCTTTTCCAGTCAGACATTCTCAGTCCAACTCACCTCACAGTGTTGTTGTTGTGGGAAAAATAGGAGGAGGAAGGTGTGTCACATATGTTCACTACCTTGAGTTATTTTTAAAAATAATAAAGGCGGGATACAAATAAATAAATTAAGTCTTCTTTACACTCTGTGATCATGTTAATTGGATTCCTTGGGCAAGATAGACATCTTGAAATACATCATTTCTCACTAATAGTATTCAGAGGTTTCTTGCTAGTAAGAAGTGATGCAAGATGTCAATGATTCTGACATTAATATAAATCTAAATAACTCCCAAGAAAGCAGTGGGATTGTGCTTGATTCACATGACTGGTTTTATTTCCATACCTAGAATGATGGTTTCAGTCATCCCAAATATCCCCATGTGATAAATCTAATATGCATTTAGTATGTCAGACATCCAGCACGCTCTTGTCAATGGGAAAAGAGAATGAAAGCTTCCATAATACCGAGTTCCATTAATATCTCACTGGGAGATTGTAAATAAACACAAGAAGGAACAAGGAAAAACATCAACAGACCAGTTTAAACTTAGATATTTTTGCTACTGTGGGGAAAAAGTGGTAATGTGAGAAATGAGGTGTATGTTTTGGAACATTTTGAAGGTTCACAGCCTGCACATATGGCTAGAATTGTCTGTTTCCGATTGCCAAAAACCAAGGCTCAGATATTTCAAGTTACCTTTGTATCAGTGGTAGGATTCAAAGTTTTTTACTACCAGTTCTGTGGGTGTGGCTTGGTGGGTGTGGCATGGCTTGGTGGGTGTGGCAGGGGAAGGATACTGCAAAATCTCCATTCCCTCTGGATCAGCTGGGACTCGGGAGGCAGAGAATAGATGGGGGCGGGACCAGTCAGAGGTGATATTTACCAGTTCTCCGGACTACTCAAAATTTCCACTACTGGTTCTCCAGAACTGGTCAGAACCTGCTGAATACCACCTCTGCTTTATATTCCATTCATGAAGTTGTCCTCATAACTATAGTTACTTCATTGCCAAGGTTCATGTGGCCTTTACTGTAAATTAGTCTTTAGATAGATAGATAGATAGATAGATAGATAGATAGATAGATAGATAGATAGATAGATGATTGATAGATAGATAGATAGATAGATAGATAGATAGATAGATAGATAGATAGATAGATCCTCCAAAGTCTTTTGAACCCCACATTGCTAGGGAATTCTGGGAATTATAATCTCAGTAGTGAAGGGTACTCCAGATTGGGAACTGAATGAATTCAGAGAATACTCCACATATAATCACTTACCTGATTAATACGTTTGAATAGCCATTATGAACAACAGTTCCTTTGCCCTACATGGTTCCGAAATGAATATGAGTTGAATTGTAATAATAATGGTAGGTATTCCATGACTAACCCAAGTAAAACTATGGTGAAACCTCTCGTTCACTTACAGATATAAAAGCTACTTTATTAAATTTTCATTTGTCTTTGGTAGTTATAGTTCCAGTATAGAACATTCTTCTTGGGCCCCATACATGTTGCAGATGGATACATGTACCTGGAATAGAAATAGGAATTCCAGGGGGGGAAACCCAGAAAAAATGAAGGGAAAGTTGTTGGGGAGTTTTTTCCCATTTTTTCCTGGCTTTTTCTAAAGCCGTTTGGGGGGGAATGGAAAAAATCCTGTTTTTTCCCTATTTTTCCAAGTTTTTTTCCAGGCGTTCCATCTCTAACCTGGAGTGAAGCCAAAGAAATAATGGCAGTACTGTTTACTTATTCCATAAATGTCAATGACTTACACTAATTAAAAGCAAAACAAATTCAGTCAGAAAAGCTGAGGACCAAATTCAGTGCAATTATTCTTATGATGCCACTGAGAATTTGTCAAAAAGCTTCTTTTTTAAAAAAATAAATTCTGTAAGCAATTTCTTCTCTAATTGAATAAGAATCAATCCCCATTTTTTAAAAAAATCTATAGCAGAATTTTCCAGCATAGCGCTTATTTTAAGAAGACTTGGCTAGAGAATACTTTTCCATAGTTTTCATTAACTTTAGATCAAGTAGTATTTAAGCGTTTTTCTGCTAACAGTGATCTCAGGATGTTACACTCAATATAACATGGGCTGTTTCTGTATGCTTTAACTCTGATTGCTTTGTCACCCTAATTGCTTAGTCTTTTAAGGAAAAGATCAGGACTAAACCTCAGGCATTAGCATTTCACATTTCATTTATGGTAAATAATAAAACTTTGGACACAATCAGCATTTCTTCCACTAACTGAATTGGGCTTAATTTTACAGCAGTACAAATAGTAATATGCTCAACTGAGTGAGTTAATGACATTTAATTTGACCGGAACAAAACTGAGCATTCCTTTGTCTTATATTTTTGCAAATGCAGCCAACACGACTGATTTACCCAGAGAGTGTGGAAAAACAGAAATACGTTAATTCCCACTTCTGGATGAGAAATAGCCAACTGGGGTCACTCTGGGAGTCATTTTTTCTATTTCTGTTAATCTAAGAGGGCAGTGCTACTGCCTCAGCTGACCCAGATATCTCTTTTTATTAATTTCCCACTTTTTCCCACTTTTCCTTCTCTTTTTGCCGTAGCACAGCATTTTCTGCATATATTTTTTCTACCATCCTTCATATGCATTCATCCTTCTTCTCATGCCTCACCTTAATTTGCCCATTTTTCTTCCCTTTTTCCAAATCTATCTGAACTTGTCTTTTAGATTCCTCATTTCTTTACTCCTTCCATTTTTCTTTCTTCTATTTATGGTATGTACTAGTAAGCAATTACATGTATATGTGGCAGAGAGACAGTGTAATATAGTTACGATGCTTGGTATATGGTTGAGTTGCTAATCTAGGAACTATACAGTCTATTTCTACTTCTCCCTGAGGCAGCTGGATAACCTTGACTGGTCACTCCCTCCTAGCCTTATTTTTTTTAAAAAAAAGCAGTTGTGTGATAAAAAAAATACTTATCCCATGAATGCATTGACAGCTTTATCATAAGAAGTAGGGGATGGCAATGCAAAAACATGCAGGAGCTGCAACCATACAGGAACAATAAAAAGAAAAAACAGCATACAACTAGTCCTGGATTTATGACCACAGTTGGGACTAAAATTTCTGTTGCTAAGCAAAGTGGTTGTTAAGTATGTCACTTCTGATTTTTTTTTTAAAAAAAAAACTTTTTGCCACAGATGTTAAGCAAATCAGTGTGGTAACCCATGCAGCCAATAAGGAAATCCAGCTTCCCCCATTGACTTTGCTTGTCAGAAGCTGACTGGGGATGTGATCATGTGACAGCTAGAGATCAACTTTGGACCTGCTACTTCTGAGGGAATATAATCTAATTCAGAGTAAATTCCACCTATTCTTCAAGATCAGTTTGTTTTCCAGGCCACTTTGGTCTTCTTGGGAAGTTGCTTTAATTTCACCTTGTTCTGTTTCATCTAGTTTATTATTGAAATAAAGCAACATTCAGGGGTACTTATGACTTTGTTGGGGGTTAGAGGCAGAAGTGGTATTCAGCTGGTTTGGACCAGTTCGCCTCAACCAGTAGCGGAAATTGTGGGTGGGCTTGCCCATTTGCCCAGGCTCTATGCCTCTATTTTGGCATGTTTTTGAGGCTGGGTGCATGCTAAGAAGACGTGTGAGAGAGCAAAGCACGTGTGCAGAAGGCCAGGCGCATGTGTGGAGGGGGCACGTGCACTAGCTTTGCATGCGCGCAGCAAACCAATGGTAACAAAATGTGAAACCCACCGCTGGTTGTGGACCAAGGAGAAATAGAGATGGTTACAGCAAAGGCACCAATCTTTGGAGCTCTGAATTACATTCCTCACAGTTTCATGTAGCTACTTGAAAGAGTACAGGAGCCATGATAGAACCCAGTAATGCCAGGGAAGGCAATAGCAATAGCAGTAGACTTATATACCGCTTCATAGGGCTTTCAGCCCTCTCTATGGGTGTTTAATAATAAGCTCTTAGCACCATCTTCTTGCATAATCTACACAGAAGCAATGTAGGATGACCTAGAACAGGGGTGTCAAACTCGCTGTTGACAGGGCGCCATCACGTGATGTATTGGGACTTTCCCCCCCTTCGCTAAACTGGGTGTGAGCATTGCCAACACATGACGCATCCAGCCCTGATCTAGAAGGACAGCCCTGATGTAGAAGGATACCATGGCTGACGATATTTAAAAAAAACAAAACACTAAGAGATAATGTATCTCCATTAGCTCCAGGAGAACAAAATCCTAATAGAAATTGGTCCAGGAAACATTTGAGATTGACTTATACTGCAGCTAAAAATGTCATTTGAATCAGGAGAAACTTTTTAAAATATTTTTATATGTTGTCTCTTAAAGGCACATAGAAATGTATCCTATCTCAAAAAGGCTTTGGTTAACCCCTCCTTAGCTATGATATTAGTCCCAGCCTGGCTAATTTAATGAACTAGGAAAGGCCGAATAACAGAGTTTGAAGGGACCTGGGAGGTCTTCTAGTCCAAACCCCTGCTGAGGTTGGAAACCCTATACCCAAGTGGTTATCAACTATGTGTGGTCCGCAGACCTCTGGGGGCCCACTTTGTGGCCACCGTGTGTCCATGAAGACTTAAAGAAATCTTGATTTACATTTGGAGAGGGGAGGTCCGGGCCATGGTCCATGCTATTTTAAGGGGATCAGTGGTAAAGAAAAAGTTTATAACCACTGCTATACCTTACATATAACCCTATAGATAAGCATTGAATAAATGAACAGTGGCCTTCATTCCTACATACATCTGTCTACATCTTTGAGATCTATTCCTATAAGTGTTTCTATAAACTTGACAAGTGATAATAAGATTGCCTCCCAGTATCCCCAGATTGGGGTTCAAGGTGTAGCAAATCAGTCTTTCAAATCTAGAATACAATATTTTGGTAAAGATGTATTGGACCATAAACAGAGGTGGTATTCAGCAGGTTCTTACAAGTTCTGGAGAACCAATAGCAGAAATTTTGAGTAGTTTGTAGAACTGGTAAATACCACTTCTGACTGGCTCCACCCCCATCTATTCTCTACCTTCCGAGTCCCAGCTAATCAGGAGGAAATGGAGATTTTGCAGTAACCTTCCCCTAGAGAGGAGAGGGAATGGAGATTTTATAGTATCCTTTCCCTGCCACGTTCACCAAGCCACGCCCACAGAACCAGTAGTAAAAAAAATTGAATCCTACCACTGATTGTAAAGTACAACATTACTATTCTTTAGGAGCTTTTTGTTGCATCCATAGTCACAGAGTAAGATCTTAAATGGGCCTGAAAAGAAAAAGTGAATTGCCATGATATTTCCTCCATTTTCACTTTAGCCCTCTGTTCAACTCTCCAAGGAAATCATTGAGCTTTGTTAGAGGTATTCTACTTGCCGGTTATAATTGAGTAACCCAAATTCAAATCATGCTGATTTGGAGATTTTATAGCCACTGTATTTTAATCTACATCAAAAGGTAGTCATGAAGAAGATACTGGAATAGAAATCCATGCATTTGATCATTAACTCCTTGGAGAAAAGAGATAAAGATTAATAGAACATATTAATGAACATTCATAACAGCAAAATGCGGATTGCAACTGAATCCACTTGAGAGGCACCTGAAGATAATCATACTGTAGTGTGTATCAAAACATTACTTGCATTTTCAGATATGTTTCCAGTCACATATTTGTAATATTCACACTATACAAAAATAAATATTCAAGCTGCAGAAAGCAACTGAATATCTATCTCACTGGAACAGAAACATGCATGGCTTTATGGTCAACAGAGGTATGAAGAGTATCACATGGTGAATGTGATGACTGCACTTTAGCTGCAGAGAAGCATCCATCTTGCAACAGCAACAAGAATAAAATGTGATGCCATAAAGACAAACAGATTTATTGAGGCAGAAGTTTTGTGAAAGCACAACACTACAAAGGCATATGCTACAATAAATCTGTTAGCCTTTATGTTGCCCTAAGATGCTTTGTTCTTCTGCTGTAATTTAGAGCTTCACAAATCATAAAAGTACTTATATATTATATTTGTATCCTGCCCTGCTTCCAAGGATCAGAGCTGCATTTTAATTGTACAGGAACTCTGGAAGCTACATTTATTGTGTTCAAGACTGTCCTGTTACACTCTGCCAAAGTTCACAGGCAGGTCAGAAATGTTCCACCCGAAAGCTGTCTAGGACAAGTGAACCCAGATGGTCAGGATAAAATGAAGAAGGCGGGTGGGAATGGCATTTTCAGGAATATAAACTGAGCTCCAGACACATTATGAATTTGAACTCTTCCCATTTCCTGGAAGAGGTGAAGGGTTTTAAAGCAAGGGTGGTAAAGTCTGGCATTCTGTCCTCGTTTTAGAGCAAGCTCTAATTAGTTTGCTGGGATACATTAAGACCCTCTCAAATCAGGACTGTTGGTCCCCCAAGCTTCTTGTTTCTGATAAAAGATAAAGAGAAACATTTATGCCTACAAACGGTTAAAGGAATTTTGTAGTACTTCATGAGATGCTGACTAGCAACTAAGTGACTATTCTATTTCCATATTTTTGGCACCTTCTCTGTCTTTGTTCTTCAGAATTGCATATGTGAGAGAGAGGACTGAAGTGAGGGAGAGAGAGGGAGAGAGAAAGAGGGAGAGAGAAAGAGGGAGAGAGAAGGGAGATTATTTAATGATCCTTTCATTTGCCAGCCCAGCAACACTCTTCCTCCTTTCCATGAAAACCTTTTCCTATGGAAACCTAATATCCTATTTTCAGGTTCTGCCCATTAACTGGTTAAAACAATATGATCTCTGGATGGGCTTTCTGTCCCCTTAATAGATTGACAGAGAAACATGACTTCCTGTACCATGTAGGATCTCTATTCAAAGACCTGAACTGCAGGAGGCATTTTTGCCAAAATGGGAAGAAAAGATGTGCATGCTGGCTTTCCCCAAGCTGATGGTTTCCCAGAAATTTTGGTGGAAAACCATGCTGGCCGGTAAATGTTGAGATCTGCCAAATTGCACTCATGGGGATATTTCAGGCTAGGGAAGCAAAATTATCAGAGTTGCAAACCCAACATAACTAAAGCTGTGGTGGGCTGCCAATTTTTTTATTACTGGTCCGGGCACACGTGTGTGTGCTCGCACATGCACACAACACTTCTGTGCATGTGCAGAAGCGCATGGGTGGAGCCTCCCACTGCCGCTACTACCGGATTGCCTGATCTGGGCCGAACCAGGAGCAACCCACCTCTGATCTAAAGGGTTTCAGATTGGAGGAGAGGAGTTCTGGGAATTGCGCACTGTACATCACCAAATCATACCTGTTAAAAGAAAGCTGATCTATATGGATGTAAATTTTGAAATTAATCAAAATTTACTCACATACACACAGATGGAGCAGCCAAGTGTTTCAGCAAAGATGGTTTCATCAATCTCTTACCAATAATATTTATTGGAATAAGAATTGACAGGTATATACATATTGCAAGTCATTCCCTCACTAACTGATGCTGGTACTGCAACAATGCAAAACTCTTGTTACAAAGATGCTATATATTACCATGCTCTTTCAGAGTGTTTGGTGTAAAAAAGCCATTTGGACAGTGAAACATCTTGTAACCTGGAAAAGAGATAAATCTTGGATGAATAAAACTGGTTTATATGGCACTGTCGAATTGAAAGATGTTTGCACAATCATGTACTGCTTTGCCAAGGCATAGGTGAATGCAGTGATATATTAAGACCTACTCAGCATATATGTAAGTTAATACTTCCACAGTAAGGATAAATAGTCAGCAGAGGATCCAAAATCTTTGTAATGATTCCTGATCAAATATACTCTTCATCTTTACTTTTTTTCTCCAAATGTTTCTATATCTAGTTACATGCATTAAAATGTACTTGAGAGACCGCCTGCTGCCAATTACCTCCCAAAGATCCATTAGATCACACAAATTAGGCCTCCTCCGGGTTCCGTCCACTAGCCAATGTCATCTGGCTACTACCCGGGGGAGGGCCTTCTCTGTGGTGGCCCAGCACTTTGGAACGAGCTCCCCGCAGAGATTCGGACCCTCACCTCTCTCCAGGCCTTCCGAAAAGCCGTTAAAACCTGGCTGTGTCGGCAGGCCTGGGGTCGATGAGTTCCCTTCCCCTCTCGAATCGTGTCGCTGTTGGTTGTTTTAAATTCCCTGTACTTTTGTTGTAGTTCTTGTGTTTCCCTTCCCCTCCTTTGGGTTTGTGCGCCGCCCTGAGTCCCGCTGGGAATAGGGCGGCATATAAATAAAATGAACCTTGAACCTTGAAATACCTTTAAAAAAAGGAATTAAAATCAAATGTGAGAGATTTGCTTTGATACCCATTTTTCTTGATAAATATGTACAACTAGCTCAGTGGCTAAGACACTGAGATTGTTGATCAGAAAGGTCAGTTGTTCTGCGATTGGAATCCCTAGCGCCATGTAACGCAGTGAGCTCCCATTACTTGTCTCAGCTTCTGCAAACCTAGCAGTTCAAAAGCATGTAAAAATGCAAGTAGAAAAATAGGAAACACCTTTGGTGGGAAGGTAATAGTGTTCCGTGCGCCACCTAAGACCTAAATCCAACCCCCACATGAATTATGTTGACTCCAATTTTCCTTGACAATTAGTAGATCAGATTCTGGTGTATAAGTACCATGAAAAGTAATATTTTTGAATTCTATTCTAGCTCCTGGTTTCTTGTGCCTGAGAAATAGGCTCCTTCTGATTGGTAAAATCATACGATAGCTGTTGAGATAGACACTGTGACAAGTTCCCCAATTAAAAAAGAGAGAATTCCAGGACAAAGAAGTATGGTACTAAGATATTTATAGGTCATACCTGCTCAGTTTGAATCCCATTTATTTGCCACTTGTGAATTTTATGATAGCACTAAAACCTTGGTTTTCTGATAGTTTATTGATAGCTTTTGTACTGTACAGAATAAAGCTAGTGGTCTAAGTGCTTTTCTTCTTCCCATCTGTGAAACAGACAATAATAACTACATTATTTGGCATACTCTAATGCTGAAATCGCACAATCACCTAAAATAAATGGATGATGAGCTGAAATAGCAAGTGCCCGGATTATGGATTTAAATATAGATTAAAAAGTAGTGGAACTTATAGGCAACCTTGTTTTACACCTTCATAAGTTGGGACTGCTTTTGATAAACATCCCTGAAGAATACATCTAATTCTCAAGGAGACTAGAGCCACATTTGAACATATTCCCAGTATCCCAAAGGTGCTTTACCAAAAGCCAACTGGACTTTCTTGGGGTTTTTTTTCCTTGAAAATGTTCTGCTACTCATCCAAGAAGCTTCTTCAGTTCTAACTGAATGGAAGGAATGTTTATAGGTACCTTACCATTCAGTTAGAATGGAATAAAACATTTTTAAGGGAAAAAACCCAAGAAAGTCCAGTTGCCTTTTGGAAAAGCAACTTTGGGATAACTATGACCTAGGTCATTGAGAATTTCCATAGACATTCCCAGGATAAGTATTGGAACGTTAAGAGGGGGGGAAAATGTAGTGTAGAACATCTTGCAAAAAGGATGTGGGAAAAGGAGCCTTAAGTCACCTTTTGAAATGATGGAGGAAAGTAGGCAGATCCATACATGATATTTGACAGGCACCACCTACACTAGACAATGCACCAGATGTTCATGCAGCTTAGTTCTTTCAGCTGAGTATCTCTGAAGTGCATTTTGACTATGAATTAACAGGAATAGGTGTCACAACAAAATGCTTTTTTCACCTCAAAGAGATTTGAAATAGAAATGGCATGATGTTTTGACAAGTAGCCAAAACAATAACCAAAGGAATATTTAAGAGCCATGGTTAGTATGCACTACAGCAGGCTACTTCTGCTGACTTCTGGGCTGTCAGCAGTTCGGCAATTCAATTCTCATTGGCTCAAGGTTGACTCAGCCTTCCATCCTTCCGAGGTGGGTAAAATGAGGACCCAGATTGTTGGGGGCACTATGCTGACTCTGTAAACTGCTTAGAGAGAGCTGTAAAGCCCTATGAAGCAGTATATAAGTCTAAGGCCTATTGCTAAGTTCTACTTAAAAAGAAAAAAATGTAACCCAGCAATTTTGAATAGGTTTCTTAAATAGTCTAAGGTCCTCTCCAACCAGGTGTTTTTCAGATGTGCTAAATTCTCAGCCAGGAGAAAAGCAATTGCAGCCCCATCATGACAGTGAATATCAGGAAATTTTCTAATATTGAAGTCTAGACTATGTATACCTTAATTATTCTCTGTTCCACAAACATAGGGATGATTAATATTATAATTGACAGGTTAGCTGATCAGCTACAAAAATAACTTTCCATGGCAAGGTTAAAATGAATCTGGACATTCCAAAGTTATTAAGGCTTTTATCTGTTATCTATGAATGGATACACCTACTTTACCTTTTAATGTTGCATTCTTCTTGAGCCATAAACAAAGCCAAGCCAAAGCAGCTTAAACATATTCACCTCTGACAATGTGGACAACACAGCAAGAGATGCTTTAATTCATCCTTTCAATGTTTGCATGGGTGCTGTTGAAAAGGAAACTGACTTAGACATTTTAGAAGCTGCCAGCAGAAGAAAAGAAAAGGTTCCTCATCAACACCAGCCTTGTTGAATAAGGTTTAGCCCAACCATCATTATTGCACATCACAGGGATGTAGAAAGGTTCCAAAATCAAAGTTTGTCCATTAGAGATGCATTTATCTTTATAAGGATGCGAAGATCAGGGGAGGATGTTTATTTCACAAATAGTTTTCAGTGAAAGGAAAGCCATGTCCTTACTTGTCTTTTTTTTCTGGTTTTGTTGTCTCCCTTCACAGGTAAATGGAAAAGATTTGTCCAAGGCAACTCACGATCAAGCCGTAGAAGCCTTTAAAACAGCTAAAGATCCCATTGTAGTGCAAGTCCTGAGGAGAACGCCACGCACCAAGATCTTCAGTCCTTCTCATGAGTGTCTCTTGGTAGACATAGGCACGCAGACTGAGATCACCTTTGAACATATCATGGCTCTAACCAAAATGGGATCACCTACCCCACCAGTCCTGGATCCATATCTCTTACCTGAGGAGTAAGTACTATGTTCTGTAATACTGGGGTTTCAGCTAATGCTATGGGCGCTATTAGTCACCAAAAACAAGTTACTAAACACAGAAGGGCTCAATCCCATACATTGTTGTCCTCAGCAGCTGAAATGCTAATATCTCATACTATTCAGCCCCCTCTAACTGAACAATCTTGTATGTATGGGTAATATGTAAGCCAGGAATCATCTCACACCCCTAAAAGCAATTTCAGATTGCATCTGATGAAATTCAACAACATGATTTTCCATTCAAAACACACCATACAGACTGACCCAAAAGAGTGGAAAACATGAATTTATCTGTTAAACTATTTTACCCTTTAAATCTGCACTCTTCATAAACAAAAACCCTGAATCCTTATGACATCACACCCACTAGACATGTTAGTGCATTCCTCTTCAAATTTGGGATCCATTCATTTGGCTTACTAGATGGAAAGAAAGAATCACATTTCTTCATCTGCTTAAATCCTTCAGTTTGGCAATCCAGGTCAGCTATCTGGGTATCTAAACTCTAAACCACAGTCTGCCCAGTAGCAAGCCAACTAAAAAAATAATATATCATAGTCATGTCCATATTTGTATGGAACTTTAAGCCAGTGTCTCTGTGAGGACCTGTAAATGAGAGACAATCATTCTCTGAGTAAACAGTTCAGAATGTTCCAAGTGTAAAGTAATGACGGGTAGAAATGGGTGGAAATATTTCTGCCACTTTTCCAGTAAGCCAAAATAACTACAAAAACCATAGGAATGAATGTTGAATTACCAAGTAATACTTTTCTATTTGGACAAATTTGTTCTTGAAGATGTTCTTATTTCATATAAAGATTTTTAAAGAGCTATTTCTATGAAATCTTCAGGGAGAAACTATATAGAAGGATTTATAGTAAAATATTTATCCTTGAATGTGTGTGTGTGTGTGTGTGTGTTGTGTGTGTATGTATGTATATGTATATGTATATGTGTGTATAATGTGTGTGTGTATGTATGTATGTATGTATGTGTATATATATATATATATATAATCATA
Source organism: Thamnophis sirtalis (assembly GCF_051295495.1). NCBI lineage: Eukaryota > Metazoa > Chordata > Lepidosauria > Squamata > Natricidae > Thamnophis > Thamnophis sirtalis. The sequence goes on along the minus strand of NW_028261383.1, from coordinate 50,216,290 downwards.
TATATATATATATATATATATATATATATATATATATATATATATATATATATATATATATATATATATATATATATATATGATTACATTTTTATTAAAATAATTTTTATTCCAAATATTCATTTTTCACTGTAACACTCAATGAAATTAGGAATGGCCAATTAGGTTATCATTAGTAATTGAACTTTTAAATGAAAGCAAAATCACAGCAACTCAGAAATAGCAGTAGCAGCTTATAATTGAACCATCCAAATTAATTTAAAAGACTGAGTAATTAAAAGCCTCAAGAACATTTTCTTTGCTTGGCAATTGAAACTAGAGCAAAAGAAGGGCCAACTAACCTTTCACTGGGTGCAATTACTGAAAGAAACAACAGCAAAGATACATCCTTTGGGGGCAATGTCACAATGGAAACTGATCAATGGGAAAAACTATAGTGTTATCGGGTTCCCAGGATTACCTTCACACTATTAATTTGAAACCTCAATAATTCTACTACTGCAATAATTCTACTACTCACTACTACTTAACAATTTACCACTTCATGAGTAGGAAACATGCTGATTTTGTTGTTGTTAAAAACATGTTGCTAGCCAAAGCAGTATACTCACCTAGCTGTGTTTCCATAAACATAGCTAGTGTTTAATTACTACTAGCCCACAATGTGCAGAAACAATCTGGATGGCTACACAGTATTTCCTGCCATCTAGTGGTCATTTCTGTAGTCTAGATGTAGCAGGCCTAATGGCTTTGTGATATAAGTTAAAGAGTAAGTATAATTTATTTATAAAAATATTTCATTGCTGCTAAAGGTTTTATATGCATAAGTAAACAAAACTAAGGAAACCACCATCTATCTACTTGATAATTTTTAGCAGTTTTGTATTCACTGCTAAATAACCAGGTAAATGAACTCTACGTAAATCACTCATATTTTAGAACGGAGCTGGAGAACAATGGCCCTTTTAGGACGTGTGATTCCCAGAATTCCTGAGCCAGCTGTAAAATCCACAGGTTTTTCCCCATCTCTGTTTTAGAACAAGGAATATCTCTCATTGAATATTAATAACCCCCCTAGGAACGGGTGAAGTCAACTTACCTTCACTACCGGTTGGCAAATGTGAGTGCGCACTCCATCAGGACCTTCCCTGCATGCGCAGAGTGTCAAAAATGGGGTATGATGACATCCAGACGGGTGGGCGGAGCCTCCCACTGCCACTGCTACCAGGTCATCCGGATAGAACTAGCTGAATTGCACCACTGCCCCTAGGATACTTCATATAGTCTTCAACTCTAAATAAAAATGATACAAATCCCCCCTCCCCAAAAAATGTAAAGTGCTGCTTGTTTCCTGCCTTGTTCATGAGAGCTCCTACTAGGGAGGACCATAAAATAAATGGCAAGTGTACATCTGTCACGTAGAATTTAGGATAATCTGTCTACAAGGTTTCAGTTACTCATATTGGAAGCTTTGTCTTCTTTTATCTGCAAGATATAAAGACCCTCTGTATTTGATGCAGAAATATTCCAAAGTTATCTTAGGTGAAGTAGCCAAGGGAATGGGATGGAATGCTTGTTTGTACCCATTAAGTACCCAACACCATTATAAGCGTCATTAAATTATTTTTCATCCCAGTAGGGAATGAAAATTTAGATTTAAAATTGTTGGTTATCTCTCCTTTTTAGATCAGTACAGAGGTGGTATTCAGCAGGTTCTGGAGAACCGGTAGCGGAAATTTTGAGTAGTTTGGAGAACCAGTAAATACCACCTCTGGCTGGCCCTGTCCTCTTCTATTCTCTGCCTCCCGAGTCCCAGCTGATCGGGAGGAAATGGGGATTTTGCTGTAACCTTCCCCTGACACGCCCACCAACCCATGCCCACCAACCCATGCCACGCCCACAGAACCAGTAGTAAAAAAAATTGAATCCTACCACTGGATCAGAATTACTATTTTAACTTCTAAGATCTTATTTCTAATGCATAATTTTTAAGCATAAGTCATCCTGTGAGAAACAAGGAAAAAAATGTAAAAACAACAGATAATCAATCCCTGGATCCAAAGACTTGCTAAGTTTAGCTGGATTGTTTTATGATGATTTTAAATAAGAAAGAAATAATTATGTACTTCTTGCTTAGTCTCCCTTTTTTGTTCCCTTTGCTCCCTCTACCTCCAGAGTATACTACCAATAATTTCCTTTTCCTGTAGTTTGCAGATGATAAGAATGGTTGCTAAGGGCGGTTGCTAAGAAAATGTATTCTATACTTTCCCTTGATTTTTTCAATAGAAGCAGCCTTTATTTCTGCCTTTATTCAAATATAATCTAGAAACCGACACAACTATCTGTAAAATACAAATAAGGCACTATCATGTTGTCCTCTTGCTGGGTTCCTTTTGAGAAGTTAAAACAGTGGGTTACTGAAACAGTCTCCTAGATATGTGCACTCTCCCCTTTATTTGTTCCAATTCTTTAAACGTTATGGCAGGAAAATCTGTTTTCCACGTTTATGAAAGTTTTCTTCTTCTACTGCCAGAGATGAGGACTTTATTACCTCATTCCAAGTGGGATTTAGTATTTCTTGTTTTGTTTATTCTCTTGTTGATGAAAAGCGACCATGTCATGCTTTTCTTCACTTTACATACCTGTGCAGATTTTCAGATAGCTCACATCATGGTCTCTCTAGCAACCTTGTTTTGTGAATTGTTTATTTACAGGTGAAACTCAAAAAATTAGAATATCGTGCAAAAGTTCATTTATTTCAGTAATGCAACTTAAAAGGTGAAACTAATACATGAGATAAGACTCATTACATGCAAACTAAGATAGTTCAAGCTATGATTTGTCATAATTGTAATGATTATGGCATACAGCTCATGAAAACCCCAAATCCATCATCTCAGAAAATTAGAATATTACATGCAATCAATAAAACAAGGATTGTACATAGAACAATATCGGACAGCTGCTTCATTAAGTCCAGGGTCTATCATATACGAGGAGATTTTGGAGCACTTCATGCTTCCTTCCACAGACGAGCTTTATGGGGATGCTGACTTCATTTTCCAGCAGGACTTGGTACCTGCCCACACTGCCAAAAGCACCAAAACCTGGTTCAATGACCGTGGGATTACTGTGCTTGATTGGCCAGCAAACCTGCCTGACTTGAACCCCATAGAGAATCTACGGGACATTGCCAAGAGAAAGATGAGGGACATGAGACCAAACAATGCAGAAGAGCTGCATTGAAGCATCCTGGTCTTCCATAAGCCCTCAGTGATGCCACAGGCTGATAGCTTCCATGCCACGCTGCATTGAGGCAGTAATTGCTGCAAAAGGGGCCCAAACCAAGTACTGAGTACATATGCATGCTTATACTTTTCAGAAGTCTGATATTGTTCTGTGTACAATCCTTGTTTTATTGATTGCATGTAATATTCTAATTTTCTGAGATGGTGGATTTGGGGTTTTCATGAGTTGTATGCCATAATCATCACAATTATGACAAATCACGGCTTGAACTATCTTGCTTTGTATGTAATGAGTCTTATCTCATATGTTAGTTTCACCTTTTAAATTGCATTACTTAAATAAATGAACTTTTGCACGATTTTCTAATTTTTTGAGTTTCACCTGTATTTATTTCATCAAGCATGAATTAGATAACAGATAGGAGTATAAACATGATTATGAGTACATGAAATGAATATGAATGCAAGGGAATGTTAGGACAGGGACAGTAAGGTGCACGCTGGTGCACTTATACACGCCCCTTAAAGACCTCTTAGGAATGGGGTGAGGTCGACAGTAGACAGTGAAGTTAAAGTTTTTGGGGTTTGGGAAATTGGGGAATTGGAAATCATTCCTTCATGATTTTCTTCCTTGGGTGAGTTTAGGAAGGCTGGAATATTATTTATTTATTTATTTAGAAATTTTATATAGCCATCTACTTGCTTACAGTGACTCTTACAGGCAATAAAACATAATTAAAGAGAGAAAACTTTTCTGCAATCTTCCAATATCACCACAAGCATAATAATTCTTCCAAGCGTTTTCTTCTTCTTTTGAAAAAAATAATAATTCAAAGTCTTTTTAAATCAAACTAAAGGATAGGTAGAAGTGACCACCTTTTTTTTCTTATAGTTTCAGATCAGTTACCCACTTTCCCCTAATGATCTTTTCAATGGAAGGTTAGCCTGCTGCTGAACAGTCAACACACAATTTCCCATTGATTCTTCAAAAAAAAACAATAGCTATGCGAAGACACAAATTGGCATACTGCATCTTACAGTCCAAACCTCTCAGGACCAATGCACAGATGGAAAAGAAGGAGAGAGAAAATCCATCATCTTCAGTGACATCATTAATCACCAGCTTTTACCTCTCTATTTTTGGCAGCTTTTTTATTTTTTTTAAAAAGGGGGGGGACTGTGTCTCTAATCATCCAAGTTTGCCTCCTCTGCAATACAATAGATCTATTCCCTTCTGATAGCAGTCTCATGCATGTTCCTCTTTTCTCCCATCTTATCATTCATGCAATATCTTTTCCCAAGCTTTACCTCCCCTGAAGTTACATATATCTTGCCTGACTGTGAATTGTCACTGTTACTGGTAGTCTGTTCAAGTCCCTTGTGGAATAAATGCTATTCTATCAAGTGGCAGCAAGCCACACCTAGAGGGGGCCATTATAATATGATGCTGTTGCATTATATTAGGCAGGGCGGCTTTTATATTTGGTTGCTTTTTAGGGGGTGGGTCATTGTTTAATGTGCTAACAACCTCAGCACCATTGATCACAGGCAATGCATCAGTCTGGATGCATGCCTGACATATTAGTGATGATCTGTCATGTGACTGGAGGAGGATTAATATGCTAATTAGAAGCAGGAGAGATAACCTAAACTGTGCTTTATTTTCCCAGGCATTCATCAGGGCATGAATACTATGACCCCAATGTTTACATGGGAGGCATTCATCAAGACATGGACAGAGAGGACCTAGAATTAGAGGTATGAGTAATAACTTGAAGCAGTCATTTAGTATACAAATGTTTTAATATATTTTCACGTGCCGCCACCACCACTACTGCTGCAATCAAATTAGGCATTACATTATTCCAGCTTATTGGAAATATGCTTCTAAATAATCTATTTTGTTCAGCAGTTTGCAGTACAAAGAATAGGAAATTAGCGTTCATTTGCTTTGATATTCAGTTAATTAAATATTGCATAATTAAAGGATAAGAAGCCATGTTTTCAGCTGGTTTACAAGCACAGATTTTCCACTATGTATTATTTCACATAGGAAAAGACTGGTAATAAAATTTGAAAGCTGGAGCATTCATTTATAATGTTTCTGTGCATATACGGATTTTTCACTTGGAAATGTATTAGCCCTCATCATTTTTGTAGGAAATGAAGAAAGTAAGGAAGTTGACCTTGGAAATATGCAAGGGCTATTACCTAAGCAAGGGGGGTTGAAATATTTTTAAGCTGTGGGAAAAGATAATCTTCTGAAGTGGTTCAGTGTCAACTAGTCTAGAGAAGAAGTACATCCAAAAATACTAGCTCTAACTTTATTGTAAGGTTACATTAACAGAAACTTGAAAACCTAAAAGTACAAGTTTACCTCCTCTCCTTTACAGTCCAAGAAACTATGGAGGCTGCTCCTGCTTCTGCAGGTTACACTGCCTCTTATCTAATCATTGTTTAGTCTGTGGATCTTCCTTTCTATCTACCAGTATCATGCCCAGGGTTTGAGTGCCCATTGCACTCAAACACCCTGATTCACTTCAGTTTATTGGGAGACAAGAAGTAAAGTACAATCAGTCAGACTTGCAAGATCCTATTATTATAGTAAAGGCAAAGGTTCCCCTCGCACATATGTGCTGGTCGTTCCTGAATCTAGGGGGTGGTGCTCATCTCTGTTTCTAAGCCAAAGAGCCATTGCTATCCGAAGACGTCTCCATGGTCATGTGGCCGGCATGACTAGACATCAAAGGGGCATGGAACGTTATTACCTTCCCAACAAAGGTGGTTCCCATTTTTTCTACTTGCATTTAAATGCTTTCGAACTGACAGAAGCTGGGACAAGTAATAGGAGCTCACTCTGTTACGTGGCGCTAGGGATTCGAACCGCCAAACTGCTGATCTTTTTGATCAACAAGCTCAGCGTCTTAGCCACTGAGCCACCACGTCTACTATTATTATAACCAATCTCAATGAAAGTAATTCTAGCTTTACTGTACAGTTCATTTCTGGTCTGATCTATTTAATGCTGTTGAAATGGGCATGGAAAATGATAATGTAAATTCAGTGATGTTGAGTATTATTGTGGGAGTTGCCCCAAACTGGTAGTCATGTTTTAATTGGTTGTTCCCCATTAGTCAAGCAAGAAAGGAATGCAAGGGAAACTCACCTCAGAAAATCCTGAAGTACATACATAGCTTCCTCTTTCAAGGAGGTGATATGAAAATCACATCAGAAAAAATACTACCTTGCTCCAAATTGGCAAAATCAGAGATCCTCTTTATCAGTTGAGAATTCCTGGAGGCTTGGCAGTCAGATGAACTAACCCTACATAAATAACATCTACATAACATGTTAAAAAAAGACTAATTAAAAAACTCAAAAGGAAACAAAGAAACACCTCTTCAGCAGCAATCAACACCCATATGAGCAGAGATTAATACCAAGATCAGCACTAAACCATCAATCAAGAAGTAAACAATACCCCAATTAAGGAACTACCAATGCAAACACACAAGCTGACCCACAGCCTAATCAAGGAACCATCAAGAACACTCCCACCCACTCCCACTCCACTCTGCTTGGACTTCTGCAACAAAACCACCAAGCTTGGAGAATATCAAGGACTCCACAGTTGAACCTTGAGCTACAAATATTTTCTTCTATTGGTGCCAGAATATTTTGCCAAGAGCTCCAGCTATACTTCCTATTTCCAGATCTAGCAACTGTGCAATTCATTGCTATTGCCACTATACAGCTGCGGAACAAGTTAAATAAGCAGCTGTTTTCACGAATGACCCTTTGTCTAATGCATATTACTTAGTTTAATTCAATTCATAGCATTTTACTTCAGGAAAGTTCTTAAGTTTCTATTTTTTTAAGCCCTCTAATGTGGCCAACTAAATATCATGGATGGGTTTGCTGATTAAAGGGAGTTTCTCATTTAAAGAGAATCTTTCTAAGCCCAGGAGACCAAGATCAATGGAAAGAGTCAGAGTGTTAAAAATGCTCAGGCAGTTCTAACCACATTGTTTGCTTATTGACTAATTTGTCTCAAATAGACCACTGGGCCACTTGCTTCATCGACTTAGCCAGGAATGTTGAAAAGAATGTAAAATATCAAACCAAACCACCTGGGTTCATTGCTCCATAAAACACCCTCTGACGTCCAGTCCATCATCTGGGCTTTTATGGCCTTCCTAATTCACAATTAATGACTTAACAGATATTGTCAACAAGTCCCTTGTGTAAATGACTATCGCTCCTGCTAGAATGCAGTGAAATGCACTAGAATCGCCTACCAATCTGTACAAGCTGATAGCAGTCACAAGTATTGAGTAACTGCCAAGAACTGTCCATTAAAGACAACAGCAGCAAACGCAGCTCTGGGTTGAAAACTGAAGTCTAAAGTTGCTGGGAATTCAGTATGATATTCTATCACTGGTCTCAAAAAGTAAAACTTAATCTTAAAAAAAAAAGCAGGCACAAAAAACACCATGGCAATATGTATCGAGATCTCTTATTTTCAAACTTCAAAATGGCCAAAGTCAGAAAAAATATAAACAGTAGTGCTTTTTTCTATGAAATGTAGCATGACTACAAGTTAGTTGGGAAGTATTAAAATACATGGCCGCTTATGATGGATTTGGGGAAACAAAGGGCAGTAAGTAATGCTTAAGGATTGTTTTCAGTCACTTTTTGATAACTTACTAAAAGATACCATGATAGCAAATAGCAGCTAAACAAGGCTTGATTCTGCTTTACTGGAAGTAAACCCTAGAACATGTATTTTTAGCTTCATGTATAGAATATGATTCATTTAAAAACCCAGGACTGGAGAAAAATATATAAGTGTAGTAAAAGTGCATGTATGAATGGGGGCAAATGTTCCAAAATAATATTGCAGGATCCAATTGGGTCAAGCAACAGGACCTGAGGTTTAGTCTTCCAAGCTTTTGTATTCATGCTGAAACCCATCATCAGAGAACGTCTCATCAGAAGTCATCATTACCAAATCTTGGGCAATATTGCTCTGAAGTATCTTTTCTGTGAGATCTATTCCCTACCAATACATCTCAGATGGTAACCCTCGTTTCCATTCAAAAAGAGCTGGGTGCTCCTGGATGTTTTAATATTGCATTTTATATTAGTTTTTAAGGGCATATCAAAAGCTTCTGAAATTACTTAGAGAAATACGATTCAGACAATAAAGGACTGGCTTTGTGGGACTCTAGACTCACAAGGAGTTAGATAATTAAGCTCCCATCTATTATCTGCATCCCAAATCCCACCTGATCAGGAGGAAATGGGGATTTTGCAGTATCCTTCCCCTGCCATGCCCACCAAGCTATGCCCACCAAGCCACGCCCACAGAACAGGTAGTAAAAATATTTGAATCCCACCACTGCCTCACACCCAAGCCATAACATGGCTGGATCACCAGAATGTCTGAACGAAGAAAAGGAAAAGCCTTTGAATTGTGATATAGATAAAATTCTTCAGGATATGTTGGATTACGAGAACAAATTGCTCAATACTAGCTAAAACAAGGCTGCTCACTGGAAATACTAACAATAAAGCTAAAACTTACTTATTTTACACACATAATATAAAGGCAGGAGTCAATAAAAAACCCTGATGCTTGAAAAAAAAGTCAAAGGCAATCATAAAAGAAACTGACAGAAGACAAGGCCTTTAGATACTATTGCTGATGACACAAGCATAAGGTCAGAGGAACACAAAGAATCAGCTACTGACAGGAGTTATTCTTAAGTATTGCCATCCATGCTTTCCTTACTGCCATTTGTATCTTCAGCTCCTGCTACAATTTTTGGTTATTATAAGCAAGATTCAAAATATTAACTAAGAGCAGAGGGTCAGGGAGATATTTGGTAATCTGGATCTCATCTGTGAGTAACTTGATTAAGAGTGCCTAATTGTATCCAACTAAGATTTCTTTTAGTGAAAACTAGACATTATATATTTATTACTTCAATTGTGTTGTTGTGGCCAAACATAGTATAATACTCACTCCCAAGGCTGTAGAACCTTGGGTCTTAGGATGAGAGTTTGTTCAGAGGTATTAAATATCCTGGGTAAAGAGCATTTTCAAACTTCCACCATAACTCTCATTCCCCAGAAGGATTACAATGCTTTTCACCCTCATCAGTCCCTCCCAATGGCCTTCCACCCCCATCCCAAAAGCTCTTCACTACCACAGTACAGAACTATATTCAAAACCACAATTTACTAGATTATTTTGAGAGAATACAGCCCCTGAGATAATCCATTCATTTTAGCAGCCTCTTCTGTAAATATGCCACATTGAGTCTCCCCCCACTGCCCTTCAAATTCCCATAGGAGAAAGAAGGGCACTGAGAACCCCTGATGCCCACTCCTGTATCTCACCCAGGTTATAAATCATCAGGCCAGGTATCAAACCCAAAGATGCGCAGAATGTTCACATAGAAAGAAACTCCAAGAGTTGCATAGATTTATTCCATCCAAGCCCATGTCCCAGATTATATCCTTATTCCAAATGGTGTAAAAATGTCCAACTGTTGGGAATCTCATACATCAAGTCCACCCCTAGATCAATTCAATACTTCAGAGAGTTTTCACAGATAAGGAATTTGCAACTCAGAACCAATCCATTGACATTATCTATCCTATCTACTTACTAACATAGCTAATTTGGATTTATATGCTGCTCAAATCCATGAAGATTCAAAATTGTTCTCTCTAGTAACAGGATTAAAACAGTGTATCCAAATAATAATAGTAATCCACCATCAAACATCAACATATGCCTATCCCAGGTCCTTGTGAGGGATTCGATAGGCGGATAAAAATGCCAAATCCAGTCTGAACATCTGGCTGACTCTGTGATTAATCACAAAAACAACAATAATAATATGAAACAAATTATAGTTGCAATACTTTTTTGCCAAAAGATTGTCATTCCAAGCCTAGACCTTGATACATTTCCATAAGGTTATAAGAGAAGGAACTAGTCAAATATCAATTAATTGAATCAACTAAATATAAATGCACATTTAAATATATTGGGCGATGTAATGTTTTTTTACTGAACTAATTGTGGGTGGTTCTTACCCAAGTTTATTTCATATAAATACTGTGGCAATTAGACCCATTATGACCTGTTATGTGCCTGTTCAGGATATCAGTCTGTGAGCTAGTAGCAATGTTACAGGATTAATTTCATGGAACTGACTACATAGGTACTGTATTTGCTGCACATCTAACAGCTTCACAGAGTTGTTTTCTAAAGCCAGGAATGTGCCCCCTGGGAATATAGATGAGTTCATCTGTTTAGATTAACACTTCCAGGCATATCTATCCATTATCATGCATGCTTTAAATTTTTGCTACAGAAAACACCACTATAAGCCCAGCAAGGATATTCTTTTTTTAATTGTGAGGGTTTTTATTAAAAGACTTCTTAATAACAAAAGATGCTTACAAATGAAGGGAATCTTCTAAGCTCAATACCTTAAAACCTCCAGAGAGCACTTCATTTCCAATAAAAAGTGATCCTTTGTGTCATTTTCAAAAGAACAACTCTGTTTTATAAAGTTTAAAACTGGCCTTAGCAAGGATTGTCTGAAATAACATTCAAAAAATTTCTGAGGACAAATTTCCCTTTGTGCAGACAGATGTTCATTCATTATTATCTTTTATTTTGGAATTTTACTGTTATGGGCATCTATAGGCATAATAATTTATAAGACATTACTATATCCTTGTCTAACAATCTGTAGTGTTTGTACATCATCAAGATTCATGCCATTAGCTTTCCTTATGCAATTGTTTTTCAAATTCAGGATTTTATATTGGTATATTGTTGGTTGTATAAGAATTATATAACACAAGAATAATCTATGTCTCAAACGTATGTCAATGGTCATTCCTGGCTCTTAAAATGTGCATTTTCTTTAGAAAATACCAAAAAACCCTCCCAAAAAACATATTCCTGTTAGTGTACATTTTCCAGTCATTCCACTGAGCCTACAAAAGTTTCTATTATAGTCTAAAAATGCAGTCTAGGAAGCTGTTTTACACAGTGCCATGCCATTAATCTATGCTATTCTTTCTTGAATATATTTTTTATAGATATTAGACTATCAATCCCTTTATTCTTAGCTAGGAACATTTCATACAAAAGTCTTTTCTAGACTTTTTAGTGTGCAAAGGAGGATTTCTGGCTCAGAGCTAAATTCTTTATGTCAAAATATGCAATAGAATAAATCCTCCACTTTGTCATATCAAATTGTTTTGTTCGCTTGATGGACGGTAACCATATGGCTCCATTAAAGGAATGAGATTTACCCTTTTTTATCCTTGCTGCAGAGTTTGGGGAAGGGGGGGGGGAAGCCGAATATGATTTACTTCACCCACCCCTTACTCCTCTGGATATTTATTTAATTCACTATCTGTATGGCTGCCAAATGTATGAATTGTAATACAGGGTAGCTAACAAGGATTAAAAGCATAGAACAGAAATAAAGAATAAATATAAAAACCCACAAAACCACAATGTAATACGACAGAGCTTAAACTGCAATCATATCTGCATTCCAAAAGTCATTATAAGTGGGTCCTTGAAAACCAGTTTTTAATTTTATTTTATTTCATTTTTACTCTATGGGCTTGATTTCAGGAAAAAACGGAAAATCGAGATGGTGTTTTGCTTAAAAGAAAGAGAATAACTTGCTGTACATTAGTAGCATTGATAACCATCAACTCTTGAAGGTTTATGATTAGATTATAACTTTTCCAAAATGCAAACAACTAGGAAACAGCTGTTATTCTTTCTCTATATACCAAATTATCATATTTAGAGTAGCATCAAATTCCAGTTATTTCTGCTTCTAACTAGAGCTGAAGCAATTGTACTCAAGGGTAAATCTGCATATAATTATTCATAAAAATCCAGATAATAAACACCTGTTCAGAATTTGTCCTGAAGGTGTTTTTTTTCCTTGTCTAAGCTCTTTTTGTCCAAGCACCATTTCTTCAGATACCTTTTAAAATTTAATTTTGATGATTTACCCCCAGCATCGACAATCAAAAGTGCACAGTAGGGAATGAGGAAGTGATGTGGGGTGAACTTACCTCATACAGAAAAAGAACAAGTGATCAGTTGAGATACAGGAGTATGAAAATATTCAAACCATTAACATCTGAAATATGAAACTTGGTCTCAGGCCTAAAACACATTCCCTAAATTAATTTACATTAGTGTGATCATCAGTGTGAATGTGATATTCCAGATAACATAAATAGAGCAAACCAAAGAACTGACAATTAAGTTTTTTAATGATAGCCCTGTGTGTTTCTGAATCTTTGCCTCTACCAAGCAATTGCTAGTTTTTATAGGAGTCCCATGTATATTACATAGACTCCCTTTCCCATTTCTTTCCGTGGAAAGAGCCTTTCCTAAACTTGATCTTACAGTGTTTGGATAGAAGCCCAGAGTCATTCTGAGAGCTGCATGCATGCTTCCACCTCTGCATGTAGCTTTTGTTCCCTCTTTGTCAATTTTTAACCTGATAGGTTAAACTTAGGAGAAAATGAACATTTCAGAAATATCATATGTACTTCATATATTTTCTCCCATCCAGAATGCTCGCACCAGGATTTCTGCATAAATCACATTGTACATATCTTAGCTGTACATTCCATTCTTGAGTACAGCTTTCCTCAATCTTTTTCCTTCGGAGAAATCCTTGAAATAATTTCCAGATCTTGGGAAATCTCTGCATAAACATTACAAACATTTTGCACAATTTATGTTTACCTTGTGTTTCCAAGTTTTACAATGTTTATAACATCAGAAAAGTGGCAGACTCGCACTGAGTTGTGGCACATAAAAATTCACACCGCTGTGAATACTAGCCTTGCATGGCTAGTACTCAAACAAAATATGTTTTGTTTTTCCTAATCATGACATAACAACATATCATGGAACACTTGTTGAGAAAGGCTACTATGCTATATCACAGTACATAATGCACAGTGAATAAACATAATGTAGAGTCCTTGGAACTCTCTGAATGGGTCTAGAAGAACTTGCCATGGCCAATTCGCCACAGCCAACTAGCCACGGCCAACTCATCACTGCTTATTCACCACAGGAAAAGAGTTACCTTAAAATCAAAGAAATGGTGGAATGAAATCATTAAAGAAAGGACGCCAAAGGAGAAACAAAATCAAATCTGAATGACAAAAATTAATGTTTTAATTATTTTAAATAATTAAATTGAATTATTGAATTGTCTTGTGATGAGTTGTCCCATGGCAAGTTGCCCATGGTAAGTTGTCCCTCTGCAATATTACCGTGGTGACTTGACCAGGTTGAGTTGGCTGCAGTAAGTTGTCCCATTCCTCCCTAAACATGGTTGTTTCCAAAACGTTTCATTATTCAACTGGATAGCATCTTCGGTGGATAGCAAGTATTACCTACCTGAGTGATGAAATGTCTGCAAGCAAACAAAACTAAGTTCAAAGACTCTACAGTTCAACCCTAAGCTACAAATATTTTCTCCTATTGATCAAACATACATATAGAACAAATTATTTATCAGTCTGTTACATTTGTTAGTTTAAATGAGGGGTTTTTGTCTTATACCTTCATAGATGACATAAATATGCATCTAAGAAAATAAACCTTGAAGTGGGAGCCATCTACCTTTCCTTAAGTAAAGGTAAAGGTTCCCCTTGCACATATGTGCTAGTCATTCCCGACTCTGGGGAGCAGTGCTCATCTCCATTTCAAAGCCAAAGAGCCAGCGCTGTTCGAAGATGTCTCCATGGTCATGTGGCTGGCATGACTAAATGCCGAAGGTGCATAGAACACTATTACATTCCCACCAAAGGTAGTCCCTATTTTTCTATTTGCATTTTTATAATTTCGAATTGCTAGGTTGGCAGAAGCTGGGACAAGTAACGGGAGCTCACCCCATTATGTGGCGCTAGGGGCTCAAACTACCAAACTGCCGACCTTTCAATCAACAAGCTCAGCATCTTAGCCACTGAGCCACCTCGTCCCTACCTTTCCTTAACATTAGTTAAATAAAGCCTGATTTGGTGTAGTGGTTAAGGCACCAAGCTAGAAACAGGAGACTGTTAAGGCACTATGTTAGTGCCTTAGGCATGAAAGTCAGCTGGGTGACTGAGCCAGTCATTCTCAAAGTGAGTCTATCTTCCTCTATGCTTATGGAGGATATAGGAAGAGGGAGGAATATTAGGTATGTTCACCACCTTGAGTTATTTATAAAAATAATACAGGAAGTAAATAAATAAATAAAAACTTACATTCCTTTTGGTATGCAACATGTAAAGTAGTGATCCAGCATCTACATTTGACTGATATTATTTAATCATCCTTATTGAACCGCATCCTTCAATCCTTTTGCTAAAAATAATGGCAAAGCTTTAGAAACATGGAAAACTCTTCCATTATACTGATGTTCAATCAACCTTTCTGTAACAAAAGAAAGAATGAGGAGAGAATGTGGAGCCATTCACAATCGCACCTATTGATTGAAAATCATTTAAATACCACCTCAAATGTCACTGACATTTACGGCTCTGTTTTTTTTCAAGACAAATTACACATGTTGACAAGTAAATAACAAGAGGTTGCTTATCGTGGCAGCTGTCATCTCGACATGCCAATAAATTATTCATGTCAGTGCGCTTTATTGTCTTTCCCCAGTGAATGACATAGCAGGTTGACATGGAGGGGTTCTTGCTTGGCAGGCTATTATGTTATTAGATCCTATAATGCATTAATACCAGGAAGGAAAATGAGCATTCTTGATCTGAACAAGGTGGGTGTGTTTTTCCCACATGTAGGAATGTGTAAATAGTTTTCAAGACCATTACCATGCATCTGTGCGACTTGTCTTTTCATTTCTTGCTCTTTCAAATAATCCTCAAATAAATACCACTTAATTGCAGTTCTAAGCAGTAAGTTTATGAGCTGTGCGTTAGGGGTCTCCTGAAGTCCCGTTTGATTTGATCTGATTTATTAATTTGTATGCTACCCGAAAAAAGAAATGATAAGGGCTGGAATTACATGCACTCCACCATTTAGTGATCAGTGATATTAGGATGTAGAAAAAAAAACAATGTTTCCTACTCAGTGGGACTTCTAAGTTCAATTCCACATATAGTTAGCAACTGCCCAGTTTCTATTGACAAAAGCAAAATTGTGGAAAACAAGAAACCTGGAAGATAAATTGATTTATGTAATTACTGTATGAAATTGCAGTATTTAAATAAATGTTGAGTAGATGGAAATGAGACATCAGAATGAAACCATGAGGCATGTTTGAATAGAATAGGATTAAATGGGGCAAACAATTAAATTAACAAGGATGTAAAAATATGGAATCACATAATGGAAGTTATTTAAAGGTTGAAAATAGAGAGCTGTCCTCCCTGCTGTTGCATTCATACTCTCTCTTTTTGTCTATGGTGGTTCTCAGTCATGCAGGTCATGGTTGTCCCAAAGGTGCTTTTTCAAGAGGCAACTGGTTTTTCTTTGAAAGCATTTTGCTTCTCATCCAAGATGCTTCTTCAGCTCTGACTGGATGGTGGGGAATGGAAGGATTTAATCCTTTCCTCTTTGATTCCATTCTATATTTTCTGTAGTTGTCTACTATTAAGGTTTAGGATTTCAAAGTATTCCTGATGTTCTCCTTAAAAGTGGTCTATAGTCTTAAGATTATATCATTGGAAATGGTTGGCTTTGTTCTTGGCTTTAGCTGGACTTATACATGAGTGATCTGTGATCAATTCCATAGTCAGCTATGCATTTGTTGTTATCAGTGAGTTCTCCTTATATTAATACAGTACTCAATTCAATTTCTGTGTGCTCCATATGATAATGTCCGTATATATAGGAGTAATTCTGGTTCCTGGGAGAATGGTTTCAGAATGAAGACAAAAGAAGTTGATTTCTCTTTCCTAGGTCATAAATCGAAGATATGTTTTCCTCATTAATATTTCAAAGTTGGCATTCCATTACAAACAATAAGCAGCGCAACCTGTTTTGTCAGTTTGAAATTGAACTTGACTATAACTCTCCACAGCCTCCTGCTTTTCTGCATCAGTGGTTGGACCATAAAGTTGGATATTAAACTGACCTGCCCTATAAATTATCCCAAGAGAAGATGTTGGTTGCTCCCCACCTCAGTGATAAGAGGATGGCCAATGGCAAAGGCATTTTTTGGTTACGACCTCAATTGTTTGGAATGGCCTCCCTTTAAAACTAAATTGCCTCCTTCCTTTATTTAGTACCTAAATTATGAGAAATCTAATGATTATTATCATAATTAGCCTTCTTTCAGAGAACAGTTGGTAATTAATATTTTGTGTTGATCATTATTGCTGTTGTTATGCTTTTTTTTGGATTGAACAATAGTCGTCCATTGAATTATGTTTAAATTTATTTTTAAATGTAAGAGTAACCTTTGGCAAGATGGGCAACATATAAGTTTAATAATAAATAAAATAAACTAACTTAAGTATTTAACTTGTGTAAACTTTTTGTGTTCTCTATGCTATGGATGTTTTAGTTTTAATTGTTAATTATAATCTATTGGGAATATCTGGCAGATTCAGTGGTATGTACTGTAAATATATTAAATAAATAAATGTCTATGGAGATTCTTAAACATCCAAGTCATGTTTGTCCCAAAGATGCTTTTCCAAAAGGCAGCTGGATTTTTCCCCCCTGAAAATATTTTGCTTCTCATCCAAGAAAAACTGAACTGAAGAAGCTTTTTGGATAAGAAACAAGATGTTTTCAAGGACAAATGCAAGAAAGTCCAGTTGCTTTTGGAAAAGCACCTTTGGGATAAACAAATAAATACATCTTTAAATAATAGCACATGAAATGAAGTCCTGTAGACCTCATAACTGATAAAGAGTTCTATTAATTCAATCCTTGCTCTTAAAATTCAGAGCTTTATAATATACAGGTGAAACTTGAAAAATTAGAATATCGTGCAAAAGTTCATTTATTTCAGTAATGCAACTTAAAAGGTGAAACTAATATATGAGATAAGACTCATTACATGCAAAGTGAGATAGTTCTAGCCGTGATTTGTCATAATGGTGATGATTATGGCTTACAGCTCATGAAAACCCCAAATCCACCATCTCAGAAAATTAGAATATTACATGCAATCAATAAAACATAGAACAATATCGGATCTCTGAAAAGTATAAGCATGCATATGTACTCAGTACTTTGTTTGGGCCCCTTTTGCAGCAATTACTGCCTCAATGAAGCGTGGCATGGAAGCCATGCAAGTTGTGATTTGTCATAATTGTGATGATTATGGCTTACAGCTCATGAAAACCCCAATCCACAATCTCAAAAAATTAGAATATTGTGAAAAGATGCAATATTCTAGGCTCAAAGTGTCCCATTCTAATCAGCTAATTAAACCTGCAAAGGGTTCCTGAGCCTTTAAATGGTCTCTCAGTCTGGTTTAGTAGGAATCACAATCATGGGAAAGACTGCTGACCTGACAGTTGTGCAGAAAACCATCATTGACACCCTCCATAAGGAGGGAAAGCCTCAAACGGTAATTGCAAAAAAAGTTGGATGTTCCCAAAGTGCTGTATCAAAGCACATTAATAGAAAGTTATGTGGAAGGAAAAAGTGTGGAAGAAAAAGGTGCACCAGCAGGGATGATTGCAGCCTGGAGAGGATTGTCAGGAAAAGGCCATTCAAAAGTGTTGGGGACTTTCACAAAGAGTGGACTGAGGCTGGAGTCAGCGCATCAAGAGCCATCACACACAGACGGATCCTGGACATGTGCTTCAAATGTCGTATTCCTCTTGTCAAGCCACTCCTGAACAACAAACAACGTCAGAAGCATCTTACCTGGGCTAAATAAAAACAGACCTGGTCTGTTGCTCAGTAGTCCCAATTCCTCTTTCCTGATGAGAGCAACTTTTGCACCTCATTTGGAAACCAAGGACCCAGAGTATGGAAGAAGAATGGAGAGGCACACACTGCAAGATGCTTGAAGTCTAGTGTGAAGTTTCCACAGTCTGTGTTGATGTGGGGAGCCATGTCATCTGCTGGTGTTGGTCCACTGTGCTTCATTAAGTCCAGGGTCAACGTAGCTGTTTACCAGGAGATTTTGGAGCACTTCATGCTTCCTTCCACAGATGAGCTTTATGGGGATGCTGACTTTACAGCAAGACTTTGCACCTGCCCACACTGCCAAAAGCACCAAAACCTAGTTCAATGACCGTGGGATTACTGTGCTTGATTGGCCAGCAAACTTGCCTGACCTGAACACCATAAAGAATCTATGGGACATTGCCAAGAGAAAGATTAGGGACATGAGACCAAACAATGCAGAAGAGCTGCATTGAAGCATCCTGGTCTTCCATAACCCCTCAGCAGTGCCACAGGCTGATAGCTTCCATGCCATGTCACATTGAGGCAGTAATTGCTGCAAAAGGGGCCCAAATCAAGTACTGAGTACATATGCATGTTTATACTTTTCAGAGGTCCGATATTGTTCTGTTTTATTGATTGTATGTAATATTCTAATTTTCTGAGATTGTGGACTTGGGGTTCGCATGAGCTGTACGCCATAATCATCACAATTATGACAAATCACAGCTTGAACTATCTTGCTTTGCATGTAATGAGTCTATCTCATATATTAGTTACTAAAGAAGGGATGACATGATAGCAGTGTTGCAATATTGGTGGGTTTGGCTTGGTGGATGTTGCTTGGCTTGGCTTGGTGGGTGTGGCAGGGGAAAGATACTGTAAAATCTCCATTCTCTCCCCATTCCAGGGGAAGGACACTGCAAAATCCCCATTTCCTCCCAATCAGCTGGGACTCGGGAGACAGAGAATAGATGAGGGCGAGGCCAGTCAGAGGTGGTATTTACTGATTCTCCGAACTATTCAAAATTTCCACTACCGGTTTTCCAGAACTGGTCAGAACCTGCTGAATACCACCTCTGGTCTGTATGGCATATCTATATTCCCAGTGAAGATATGCTCTCAAACACTACGCAGGGGAAAATCATAAACTTACATTGACACAAATCTTCAAAATTTAACTCTGACTTCTTCTACAACTATTTTTTGTTGTTAAATGAAAAAAACCCACATATCTTGTACATCATCTGTTCAGCACCTTTTCTGTGAAGCATCCTATCTTTTTTTTTCCAACAGGCTGTTATTTTGTGATTTTTTGGAATCTGAACTATGCAAAAATAGGAAATTGTGCAGAGCAGTAGCCCAAGTTATTATTGCATTTCAACATTAACCCAGAGAATACCATATTCTTAGGAGTTGCTATGAAATTATTTAATAATGGGCTTGGTTTATGGCTCAAACTTTCACTAGGGTATTTAAATGATGTTGGATGATTTGAGGATTAAAGTCTTTGGATCACAATCTGCCAGAGTTATAATTCATACATCATCAAAGAAATATACTAATAAGATGCATCCCTAGGAAAAATGCATTTAGCATAAATTATTCATTCAATAATTTAATTATGCTCATGAAATCTTTATTAAAGCCAAAAGATTTACATGTTCTGAAGAGAAACCAGTTCCAATTTTTATGTCAGCGGATCTTTTCTATACACACAGTGGCAGCACTAAAATTCGAAGTTTTAGAAACTCTCTTGTCTTTTAGCTGAACTCTTAGCTTTTCAGGGGTTGGTTGACACACCATAAGAGACAGACCATTTTTCTTCCAGGTGATCAATAAAAGAGTGTATTTTCAAAATGACTTAATATTGATGAAGGTTCACAATTGCTTTCAGTATTGACTGTATGTCCATAATCACTTCTAAGACAGTAAATTAATCTAATGCAGTCATTTTAAGCATTGAAAAAGAAACAATAAGCAAAATGTTGTTACTTAGCCTGAAGAACAAAACTGACATTTTACCTTGTTTTGTCCTTTTGCTCTAGGAAGTGGATCTACATCGAGTGAACAGCCAGGACAAATTTGGACTTACTGTCTGCTACAGAACTGATGATGAAGATGATATTGGTATTTATATCAGTGAGGTGAGATGAAATTTCCTTAAACAGCATGAGTCTTTTGACTGTAGCAGCAATAGTGTTTCCTTTTGTTATATCAGTTTCTTCATGTAACCCTGAAGGAGAATTGGTATATTATTTTTAAAAATCATCTGGTGCACTAATGTTTATACTCCCCATTAGTAGATGAGTTTTAATTAAAGTTCCACATTTAGTTTTAGAAGGAAATCCACAAAAGTCCTAACTGAAGGCTCAAGTATCCATTCAAGTCTTCATTACGAGACCTATTTGTTGTTATTCTTCAGTCAGGAATTAAAGAGCCAAGTTGTGCCTTATCAAAGTTGTTTTCTATTGTGGGATGCTTTCTTTATAGGCTTCCTAAAGTTGTTTCCAAAATTGCCAGCATGGATATGGGTGGTTTTTTTTTTATTGCTGCTTATATTCTGTCATTTCCTTCTGATTTTATTAACTTTAATTATGGAAATAAATAATTGATTTGTTCTTGTTGAACACACCAGATTTCTACACCTGTGAGACCCACTCATGAATTACTTGATTCCTTGATGACTTTGTAATTAAATGTGTCAACTGTCACAACTAAAAGTATTTTTTGTTTCAAGTGAGATGGGTTAATATGAAAATAATGAGATTAACTAAGTTAGGCCCTATTGATTTCAGAATGCCACAATTAATTTGTAATGGTTGCCCGTTAGTCTGTTGCACAAAAACAGATCCAGAATCTAGTGGGACCTTATCCAGTAATAAACATTTCTCTAAATCCCACCTCATGAAATGCATGAAATGTCATTCTAAGTTAACATGTTTGCATAGTAGCATTAGGATGGCTGGGCAATTTTAAGCATTGAAGTCTAATGAAATACAAGCATATAATATATTTACTTAGATGTAGAAGCACATAATGTTTACATATTGGTTTTTCTGTCTGCAAAAATCCAGGAAGCATGGATGAAGTGTGGTTGAAATTTTCAGTGACTTTGTAAGGGGATGTTTTAGTTAGAATATTATTGTTAGAGTTCCCTAACAACACTTTAGTTTTGTTAGAAGTATTAACAAAAATAGATACACTGACGCTGAATGCAACTATTTTACAAATAAGTTCAATAGACAAAAATATGCCAACAAATCAATATATTTTCCAAGTGTCTGAAAGCCCCATCTCTCCCTCCCTTCCTACTTCCCTCTCTCTCTCCCTCCCTCCCTCCCTACCTACCTACCTACCTCTCCATGCGTATGTATTTGTTTTAAATATCAATGGCTTATTTATGACAACACTCAAGGCCTATACAAGTGTTTTTCTATTTCTACTAATAATAATGCAGCTTGACAACATATAACTGTGAAACATATTCAGAAGAAAAATATCAATTCCTTCTTAGGAGAAAGAGTTAAAATGAACCAACCAAAATGGTTGATGGAAAAGAAGAATGTTTATTGCCAAATGAAAACTGCCCTTTATATTCCTTAAAGCCAAGAAAGAGGGGATTGTTTGAATGCTTGGGTGGAGGGCATTTGTTGTTTTCCCTAGAAGGGACAACTGAAAAGGTCCAACAGGACAGAAATAGTATTCCTTCTGCTAGATTTTATCAGGCAGATAGATGTTGCTGGGAGAAGAATTCAGCGCACAAATGCCACAGGAGTCTTGTCCCACAATTGTGAATGTTGCTCTATTAGGATTCCCAACTATAAAGAAGATAGTAAACTTGTGCATTTGAATGCTTTCCCGACCTTCTTTAGATGTTCATATGAAACATATGGTCTTTCTGCAATACTCAAATGTGGAAAAAAATGTGGACTATACTTTGCCAAAGTAAGCAAATGCCTACTTAAGATACAGTGTGTGATTAAATAGGAGTGTCTCACCTGGTCTATAACATCCATGATTAAATTCTACCTACTAAGGTAGACTTATAAACCAATACAATATTGGAAATCAAAAATTGCTGCACTTAAAATTTATTAAACCTAGTTTTAAAACTACATTACCCTGAGGCAAGGGAATAAATATTTATTAATTGTTAAAAATTGGGATGAGAATACAGTTGAATAACTGCTTTCTGTTCTTTTATAGATTGATCCCAACAGCATTGCTGCAAAGGATGGCCGTATCAGAGAGGGTGATCGTATAATTCAAGTGAGCTCTCAAAATATTTATTCATTTATTGCTTATAGTTATATTTACCTTTCCTCCAGGAGCTGAAAGCCATATGTATAGTATTCCTTTCTCCAATACTGCCCACAGAAGTAAATCTATTGAGACAAAGGCACTAGGTCAAAATTACACAGTGTGGTACCCTAACTGACTTTCTAATCCAAGCATCTTCTTTATTAGGTGAAAGTCAGTACATTAACTTTTGTATTTATTTATGTATCAAATTTATATATGAGGCCATATCACAGATATGACTCTGATCTGGGTGGCGTATAGAAAAAACATGTCAGGGTTTCATGTAACACCCCCAACAAAAGAAGTTCCACAAAGTTCCATTTTATTAGAGATGCCGTATTGCCACATCTGGCAAAACCCAAATCTGAAAGCTTCCAGGTTTTCCCCACCCAAATGAAAGTCCATGTCCTTGCCCAGCACCCACATGTCCATCATATGGCCCAATCAGGCATTATCTCAACTGGAGATGCTTCCCATTCATACCTCTCCAGGTGCAGGGCAAGATGTCCTTGATTCTCTGAGAAAGGAATGTTATTTTGAATATACGTATATCTCCCATACTCCATATAATCCCCCCTCCAATTTTCCCACAGCATTGAATGTGGCAGGCCAGAAGGCCCAAAACAAAATATGGCTTCCAGGCCTGACAAAACAATCACATATAAAGAAACAGTGTAAACAATTTAAAAACAGATAAAAATAAGGTGATGGGATAATGGAGCAGCATCCTACAGACAATGCGACCAGTGTGAAGATGTTTTATTTTCTTGGGATTCCAAAACATGCTGGAAGAAGAACTAAGTTTTGAGGGATTATACAGTCCTTTACATTCTGATTTTGTACACCACTAAAGTCATTTGAGATGAACAGCACTTCTGGCAACTTCATTGGCCTGTGCATGAAATTTTCTTGGCAGAAGTGGTTTGCCGTTGCTGCCTTCTGAGATTTTTTTTTTCAGCTTCCCCAGTCTAGATTTCACCAATCATATTTCGAAAGTTGCCCCTGGAGAAATCCCACCAAAACAGTCTCCTGGTGAAAGGGCAGATGTGAACCGTTTTAGGCCAAATGCAGTTGTATTTACTCTCATAGATCAACCATGAAAGGCAAAGTGTTACTTGACAGCATTATGTTGGTGAAAAACTACCTCAGGGGATAATCCAACAGTCTCTTAACACTGGTGTAATGTTATTGAATTTGCCATCATATAGCACTTTTAGCAGGCATGGAGATTTATAATCCTTATTTTATTCAGCCTCACAACAGTCCCGTGAATCCCAAATGTCACATTACTTTTTGATGCAATAAAGTTTATGTGGCAAGATGTATTTATCTTTCCAGCACAAAGTTTTAAAACTAGATTTTTTTCCTTGACATGGAAAATTAGCTCGTTTCATGTTAAGATGCTCCTAAAATAAAAACTGGGGGGTATCCCTCCCCCCCCCCCACAAAAAAGCATTAAACAGTGTAGCTGCTTGATTCTTTTGGAGAACCAAGGAAGAATATAGGAAGTGGATGCGAGGTAAATTCTTTCCATTTTAGAGATTCAGAAAGAAGATGAAAAGCAATACTTAAATCAGTGGTTTGGGGGAAATGCAGAATTGAACTCAGATAGTTCCATTTATTTCATGAAGATGCAGGTTGTTCTGATAAATTAAAGGCCTTAGGCTGTATAAATGTCTACAATCAGAGTAATATATCTGTCAAAAATATCCATATAGCGGTAGGTTTTTCTAGAAACATGCTTTGCTGCACCTTCTAAGTGATTGGAGAAGGTGACAGAAGGTTTTTTTTATTATTTTCTCTCATCAGATTAATGGAATTGAGATACAGAATCGAGAAGAAGCTGTAGCTCTTTTGACCAGTGAAGAAAGCAAGAATGTCTCCTTACTCATAGCAAGACCAGAAATTCTCCAGGTATCCTCCAATATTTCAGTTACTGATGTGATGTTACCCATGTTTTACAGGGGGGGAAAAGTCTTCTGATGATGAAAGTTGATCAAGATATTAAAAAATTATTGTTGAAAGTATCGATATATTAAGCCAATTACTGTACAGCTAGATGTTTGTGTGGATCCTTGGAAAAGCTGGATGGTGATATTCCAAGGGACAGTCAGACTGGAAAAGGTCTATCTTGTGGACACTAAGAGCCAACACCAAGTTGAAATCCTCAATTAATAAATTAATCAGTCAAACAATATATATGAGATATTCGAGTATTACCCATCTGATAGGATAGCCAAGATAGAAACTAGTACGACAAAGAAATGATTTGCAGAAATGGCAGCACATAGTTAAAGACATATAAAGTGAAATGATTTTTAAAGATCCTGGGGCTAGGAATTGAAAGACTAAAGAGTTAATGCAAAAAATGTGAAGGCATGAAGAATTATTATTATTTATACAATAAGTAGACAAGGAGAAGCAAAATTATGTGACAATAGAGTTAATATTTTACATCTGCTGTAGCTCTTTTTGTCTCAGTGGGATCGATAGGCAGTTGTTGATCTCATCAAGACATGATAATGATGTTTATTTATTAATTACTTATTAAATTTATATGACAGCCATCTCACTGCAAAATAACTCTGGGTGACTTACAATTAAAACCATAAACGTAAAATTTTAAAAACTTTTAAAACATTAGGTACAGAAATATGAAGCAAAAGGCAAGATTTGATACAGCAGTGACATCTTCTCTGTTAGTCTGCCAGGTACCTCCAACATAAGTGCCCCCATAAGGATCCCAAGCTAACTGGCACACCCAAGTTTTAATGCCCTGCCAGAAGGCCAAAAAGGTGAGGCAGATCTTATCTCAGGCAGCAAGATGTTCCCAGAGCAAGGGCCATGGTAGAAAAGGCTCTTTTTCTAGACCCCACCAGTCAAAACTCTTTGACCAACAGGGCCCTGTAGCATGTTCCTTCGGGGGGACCAAATAGGGTGGCCTGATATCATTGGGGTGAGGCAGTATAGCATATGATTTTGAAAGGTATGATTTTGTGCATGGCCAGAAGCTTCTTCTACCACCTCCAAAGACTTACTGAACATAGTTTGCAAAAGCATATTCACTGAACTGATGCAGTCCCATCTTAGTCCCAGTTGGTAGTAACACTATATTATTACTGCACATGTCCATGTCAGAAACCATCTGAATGTATTTTTTTTTGTACCAGTAATAAATTTATTTCTAGGAATTAATGGGATTCTGAAATTTGAGAGGGGGACTTAGTGAAGAATTATTTACTGTTCTAAACCAGGATGACAGCAGTACATAGCTTACATTCTGCACTTGGGATTCACAGCATGGGAGAAACTTAGCAGGACTTCTGTGGCAAGATAATAATGCATAAAGTTTCCCAAAGGGCCATTGCTAAATGTTAATGTAGTACAGCTAGGTAATGTAGATGAGCACTGCCCTCTACAGTTAGATATGATTGGGGAAACTTTTACTTTTTTTAAAATTTATACTATTTTAAAAATTATGTGCCTAATAACCCTGTTCGGTTTATTTTCTTTACAGCTAGACGAGGGATGGATGGATGATGACAGAAATGATTTTCTGGATGACTTACACATGGACATGTTGGAGGAACAGCACCACCAAGCAATGCAGTTTACTGCCAATATGCTACAGCAGGTAAAAAAAGGAATTTGTTAGGCCAAATGGCTGATGAAGAGATTGAAAATATGGAGAGAAAATATGGAGACTAAATTGTGGGAACGTACTCAAACTTCAGGCTGCAGGTGTACAACATGTATTATATGGTCCATGTAACCTGTCACAAAACATCTGGGTACCAAAAGTAAGCTGTGGGGACTGCTCATCCAACTACCACTAGTTCTTATGGTCTTCTCCATCAACTCAATGTTTTAAATTCCTTTCAGATTAGGTGAATACATTTCTATAGAAAACACTGGCTTGTAGCTACCATTTTCATTGTCTAAAAAATATCTAAGCAAAGACCAGAAATACTGTGATAAAGGTAAAGTCTATGATAGAAGCTAAACCTTGGCACTGGGTTTGAGATTGCATTTGTGTAAAATATATTTTATTCATTTTCACATTCCATTTTGCAATCACTTATATACAGGGTATTTGCTATAAGAAAAGAAAGAGATAAAAAAAATAAAATAAAACAAAATAAAAAAGAAAACACAACTCATCATTCACAACCCCACCTGACACTTCCATCCTCCATACACCCCATCTACCCCCTCCAACTTTCCTTTCTCCCTCTGACACTCCCCTCCTACTTCCCTTTCCCCTCAAACCTTCCTTCTCCCCTTACTCCCAACACGCCCTCCTTACATTCCCCTTACTCCTTCCTTACTCCTCCCTCTTCTTTCCCTCTACCTCCCTCCTTGGTGTATGCCTTTATTCAAGTGTTGTTTAATCTGATAAAAAGTAAAGTAAACCAAGGAAAAAAAAATATAAAGAAAGAAAAGAGAAAGAAAAAAAAAAGAAAAAAAAAGAAAAAAAAACCAACCGTATATAAGTACATTCTTGTTCTTATTGAGACTATGTTAACACCCACCCACCCACCCCCCATAAATCCCCATCCCTAATCCTCCCGACTTCCCAGGGCCCACACCTGGCACTGCCTTCTGTCTAAAGTATCTTGTGTACGTATGGATTAAAAATAAAAGTAATATATTAAAGGAAAGAAAAACAAGAAAAAAGAAAGAAAAGAAAAAAGAAAAGAGAAAAAAGAAAAAGGAAAAAAAAGAAAGAAAAAGAACTCTTTGTGTTGAGCTCAGCCCCCCATCTTTATCTATGCTTAAATAGTGTAAGTCATTCTATCTAAATTTTATTCTCGTCTCTTACTTCTTTGTTATTTACCCCAACCTCCTGTAGACTCTCCCGTTCCTCTTCCTTAACCTTGTATTCAGATAAACATTAATACAAATTTGTGTAGGCATCAATATACAGTCTAGCTCAAAAATAATCCCTTCCGGTAAAATTTAAGCAACGTGGATCATGCCACATATTCAAATATTACTTTACAGAAGAATAATCAAACTTTCCCTTCTAATAGAATTTAAACAGCGTAAATAATCTTTCTTAACCTTAATTTCAAACAGTAATTCAAAATAATCTAACCAAACTTTCCCTTCTTAGTAAAGTTTAAGCAGCGTGGATCAAATATTACTTCACACAAAAATCAGTTTACATTCTATCTTAAGATAATCCCAACCGGCTTTCTCTTCTAATAGGATTTAAACAACGTAAATCATTCCGCATGCATTTTACCCTCATCCCTTGCTTGCATTTGCATTTATAAAATGAGCAAGTTCTGTTATGTCTTATACTAAAATTTAATTTAATTTTTCACTGCCCAAGAATTGTCTTTTTGTAGTTGCCATTCCACTATTGGAAGGTAGACCAAATCAATTTTCCGTACCAGAAGATCTTAATAAGCAGTGGCCCATTCCATACATAACGATTAATGCTAAAATAAAAAAGAAACCCATAGTTTGCGTATTAGTTATTTAAAAATAAACTTCCCTGTTCTGAATTTTCTTTTTAGAAAAAGAAAAATGAAGAGGATGGTGGTACCACAGATACTGCAACCATTTTATCCAACCAACACGAAAAAGACAGTGGCGTAGGGCGTACAGACGACAGCACTCGGAATGATGAGAGCTCCGAGCAAGAAAACAATGCCGATGATCACGTTACTTCCTCAAACACTTTGGGAAGGCAGAAGAAACTTGCTTATAGCCAGGACACGCTGGGCAGTGGTGACATGCAGTTCAGCAATGAGTCATTTATTTCAGCTGATTGCACAGATGCAGACTTCCTTGGCATCTCAGTGGATGAGTGCGAGAGGTTTCGTGAACTGCTGGAGCTGAAATGCCAGGTCAAATCCACAAACCCATACAGCCTGTACTGCCACAACAGTACTCTGGATATGAGTAAAAGTGACCATGAGAGTGTGGATAGGGAGCTGGAGATGCTGAATGAGGAGCTGCGTAATATTGAGCTGGAGTGTCTTAATATTGTCCGAGCCCACAAGATGCAGCAATTGAAGGAACAGTTTCGAGAGCCATGGATGCTGCATAACAGTGGCTTCCGCAACTACAATACCAGCATTGATGTCCGCCGACACGAGCTCTCGGATATTACTGAGCTCCCAGAAAAGTCAGATAAGGACAGCTCCAGTGCATACAACACTGGTGAAAGTTGCCGAAGCACACCACTCACATTAGACATCTCCCCCAACAACTCTCTATGTAGGACAGCAGACCCTCTCACTTTGCAAGGCAGGGAGGGAGCAGAAGGCCCTCTGAAATTGTTGTTGCCTAGTTCAGAAGATCAGGAATGCAGCCTGGCTCAATCACCTCCTCCTAAGGAGGCTGACCTTAGCCAGCCATCAGAAATCAAGGAAAGGAAAATTAACGAAGAAAGCAAAAGCTCAGTTCCAACTCCCAAAGCCGGTGGCTCCTCTTTGTCTTCATATCAACATTCTCCGTACAAGCATGCCCATATTCCAGCCCATGCCCAGCACTACCAGAGCTACATGCAGCTGATCCAACAGAAGTCCGCAGTGGAATATGCGCAGAGCCAGATGAGTTTGGTGAGCATGTGTAAAGACTGGAACTCTTCAAACCAGAGTGAACCCAGGATGGAATGGAAAGTCAAGGTCAGAAGTGACGGTACTCGCTACATCACCAAGAGGCCAGTCAGGGACCGGCTGCTACGAGAACGTGCTATAAAGATCAGAGAGGAGCGCAGCGGCATGACAACAGATGACGATGCCATCAGCGAAATGAAGATGGGCCGTTACTGGAGCAAGGAAGAACGGAAGCAGCATATTGTGAAGGCCAAGGAGCAGAGAAAGCGGCGGGAGTTTATGATGCAAAGTCGGTTGGAATGCTTAAAGGAACAACAAGGGACTGAGGACAAGAAGGAAATGAATATCATAGAACTGAGCCACAAAAAAATGATGAAGAAAAGAAACAAAAAGATATTTGACAATTGGATGACAATTCAAGAACTCCTAACCCATGGCACAAAATCACCGGATGGGACAAAAGTTTACAACTCCTTCCTCTCAGTGACTACCGTATAATTTTTCTGTGCCAAAGCTAAAATACGTAAAACCCTTCCGTTGGGGTAGAGATTCTTGCCTCGTTCAATGTGGCAACCCTTGTTTTTGTTTCCTTGTTTGTATATAAGACACATTCATCGGATCTACCATCCAAATGGAGAATTTGGGTTTCTCAAGCATTTTCAAAGAGCAGAGAGACATCATCCATCCCAAATCTTTGAAGGCAATACTGAAGAGGCTGAGCTTATTTGGAATACCAATAGTACCTTTTTTTTGTAACTTGTTATCCTTTTGCATAAAATGTTTTAAAATAACAGGAAAACATATTAATCATACTTAACACAGGTAATATCTTTTTATTCATATATTCCTATTTTAAAAAAAGATTACACATGCAGAAACGCAATGACAACCTCAAATATGTATTTTTAACAAGGCAGTATTTTGCAATATATCTTTGCTAGTAGGTCCCTTTTCTGCAGAGGTTGCTGTTTTAATCAATATTTTTAGCTGAACTAGCAAACCCTTCATAGAATCGTTTCGCAGTAACATATCACACCGGCTGTGTCTTTGGAGTTGTGCTGGCTTGCCTGTCCATCATGGTACCTGTGATAGGTAAACTAAAAACAGCTGGCAGATAGGATAAATCCTGATGTAGCTCCCTAGATTTGAAGCCTAATTGGAATAACTTGAATTGCGCTGGCTGGGCTGGTAGTATTAAAATCTCACTGTGCTTACTATAAATACTTGGGTAACTACAGTCCTGTTTCAACAAAGTAACCAGATATAGGTCATTGGATTAAATTACAGAGACTATGGAGGAAGCTTTCTATAAAAGTGTATAGGGACAGGCAATACCTAGGCACTGAAAATATTATGCATATGACTCTTTAGGACTCTAGCTAACAGCTGCACTCTTTCAGCTTCTCTCTCTCTGGTTTCTGAAGAAAGAAAGTAGGTATTACTTGAAAGAGCAGAAGGCAACTACTACACGCTGCAGCTCTGAAAGGTTTTGAAGTTTGCCAAGGCTGTGGCCTGTTGAACGAATGTGCATGTGTGTCTAATGGTGTTACAAAACCAATTGTGTAATTTGAAATGCCAATTGTAGTAGCTGTCAGCTTTGTAGATTGGAATGTATTGAAATTGAGAGCAGTTTTCATGGGAAACATGACTAGTTATTAACAAGTAAAATGAAGTTAAAATAAATTATTGTTTTATATTTCAACTCAATTGTAGTAGGCTTTATTTCGTCTCTTTTAATCCATTGTTCCCAGCACTGACACTGCAGAGCCTTGCACTGTTTTATACAGAAATATTGAGATTTCTCTAGCTGTAATCGTTGAATGTTTATTCTTAGGATTGTAAAAACAGTGCGCAATCATATACCTACTTGGGAATAAATATTGAGTTTAGAAATAATTGGTAGATTAACAGAGTTGAAAGGGACCTTGTAGGTCACCTAGTCCAAACCCCCACCCCCGCCCAAGCTGGAGACTTTACACCATTTTTGACAGATGGCAATCCAGTCTCTTCTTGAAAGCCTCCAGTGATGAAGCTCTCGCAACTTATGAAGACAAGCTGTTCCATTGGTTGATTGTTCTTGCTGTCAGAGAATTCCTCCTTATTTCTAGGTTGAATCTCTACTTGATCTGTGTCACAATCTACCTTGCAGTTTCTCAGAAGCTTCTTTCTCTGAAAATAAGATTCTTTTGTTGATCATGTTCTCAAAATGATTGTTTTTCTTTCAATTTCCTCTTGCTTGTATTTTTGAGCCTAGTTTATTGCTGCAGTTGGCAGATTTCTGCTTTTGGCACTCTTTGCCTTTAAAGGTCTATACTTCATATTGATCCTTGAAAATGTATAGAGAAGAACAAGAAAGATCATAAAGGATCTGGAGGCTACATTGCATGATAAAGTAATGGGTGGAACTTTGTTCAAGAGAGATCCAACCTAGAAGCAAGAAGAAATTTTCTGACTGTGAGAACAATTAATCAATGGAATAGCTTGCCTCCTGGGGGTTTTAGGTGTTCCATCACTGGAGGTTTTCAAAAATAGACTGGAATGGTATAAGGCTCTTGCCTGAAACAGGGTGTGGGATTAGAATCCCAGCTGATTCTATGTGTCAGATTAACCAAATGAAAACATAAACAAAAGAAATACCCCAGTATTTTTTCTGAATAATAACTTCCCAGATTGACACCTCATTCTGTCCCTTAAACATTTTTCAAAGAAGTCACTTCCAAACTTGCGAGCAACAAGGTAAATTTAATCTTATATTCATCTCATTGTTTCATTCATTAAATTTATATACTGCCGAACTCCCAGTGACTCTAGGACTCTAGACTCTAGATGTCAAACTCAAGGCCCAGGAGCTGGAGCCGGCCGCAGGGTGCTTAGACCTGACCCACGGGGGTCAGCAAATGAAACAGCAAATGACCGGGCCATGGTCCTTCTGCCAGCAAAAATGGAGCTCGGGAGGTAACCCGTGGCCCTCTTGAGTTCCATTTTCACTGCAGACGATTGCAGGATGATGCTGCAGATGAAAATGGAGCTCACGAGGGCCATGAATGGTCCTCCTGAGCTCCTTTTTTGCTGGCAGAAAGTTGCAGGAAACCATCACAACCCAAAACAGAGCTCAGGAGCCTGCTTTCGCTGGCAGAGTGCTCGGGCCATCACAGGTGCTCCCAACATAAGTGACATTGAGCTGGCCCACCTGGGGCCCCCAGATCAAACACAACACTGATATAGCCCTCAATGAAATGGAGTTTGATATCCCTGCTCTAGGCCCACATTTGGATTATTTTTTCTTGGCTTACTTTAAAGTAGTCATGGAGGTAATTGATAGTTATGAGGATGATTAAGCCCCCAATACTTTATCAAATCATCTAGGCAGCACTATCTAAGTATGCAGTGTTCATGGGAGTAAGTTCCATTAAACTTACAGAAACTACTAGTTAATTTTAAAAAAAATCTGATCTGCAGTATGTTATTTTTATAACTACGAAGTTTGACCTTACCATACCTTCACTTTCCTGTATGGTAAAACAAAAGCAGAACTTCTTCATCAGTGCTGCTAGCCCTCTTTAAATGAAAACATATGCTATCACATATTAGAACTCACAACCTCCCTACGGGCTACTGGCTGGAGAATTAATTAGGATGATAAACAGAAAATATGTAAATTAATCTGATCTTCAGTGGCCTTTGGAAAGAGGTTACCAGATTTTTGTTAGCAAAATTGCTCAAATATCTGGGAGCCACACGAAAGGAACTCATCAGCAGTTTAAGCTCCTTTACTTATTTTGATTTCAAAAGAGTTTGTGGGGGAGGGCATATCCCTATGGAAAACAAACTAATTAAGAAAAGACATTGTCACACTAAAAGAGTAACCATCAGAGATAGGAACAGTATATGTATTTCCTTCTTTCTCCTCCTGGCCCACAAAAGTGATTACTGTACATTTAAATTCTTTGCAGCTAAAATGACAAAAAAAAAATCAAGTCAGATTGTGCTTATATTTTCTCTGCAACCCACAATCCCCATATATCTTAGCAAAAGAAACTTAATTTTCATGAGAAAGCCCTTGATTGAGACTTTTAAATTGTGCCTCTATGTTTTGAATATCAATTTATATTGTGAAGTGAAAAGAAATATACATTTTTAAAGCGCCTAAGGAAAAAAATACTGTAGATTTGTATAACAAAACTTAGTTATTTCTGAGTTGAAAACCCAAGGGGGCAGACAATTTATTTCCACCCCATTTTGTGTAGCCAAAATGGATCCACTGCTCCAATCTACAAAAGTTTAGATTCATTATTGTAAAAGGAAGTCTTTTAGTATCAAGTTTTTATTGCCGACATACATTGTACCCCTTTGTGGGAAGCAGAGCAGAAAGTAATTGTAAGGATAGTCATCATGGTGATGGTGATGATGGTATGATAGCAATCCCTTTTTTCATTCAAGAAAATAGTTTACAGAATCATTTTTGGAGGTATAAAAGTCACATAGTCACTTCGTAATCAAGATCTTTACTTGGAGCTGTTTGTCCTATAAAAATAAAGAAAAGGTGGGGTGAATCACTGTTTAACATTTTAATATCCCACTTTTACTAACTATTTTTTAAACTCATGGAAAAAACATGAAGAGGAGATGTGCATTTATAGAAATGAGCATCCACCAGTAAGTCGCCTTGAAATGGCATATAAGATTATGCAATGCTACTACAGCAACATTTCAGTCTATGCAGATACTGCTGGGCAGAATGGAAATTGTTCTAAACTCGCCTTCCTTTGAATACAATACTAGGAACCCATCGCCTGTTTGACCGTTTTACACCAGGAGCTTCCATCAAATTGTTGAATATAGTAATTTTTGCCACTATAACCTCAAATTGAGAAATATTTGATCAGCCATCATAAAGAAGGGGACCATCTATTTTCCAAAGCACTGGAGGGCAAGGCAAGAAGTATTGGATGTCGACTTACCAAAGAGAGATCCAACCTAGAATTAAGGAGAAATTTCCTAACAATAAGAACAATTAATCAGTGGAATGTTTGCCTTCAGAAGTTGTGGATGCTCCATTACTAGAGATTTTTAAGAAGAGATTAAACAACTATTTGTCCTGGATGGTATAGGTCTCCTGCTTGGGCAGGAGGTTGGACTGGAAAACCTCCAAGTTCCCTTCCAGCTCTATTAGTCTGTATTCTGAAAATACTCTGGCTTCCAAGTGAATAGTGTTTTACTCAGCCACTGATTACTAAAACTAGCCGCATTCTTCCCATCCCATCTTAATTATGGATTGTCTTAAGAAACAACAAGACACACCTTCAATCTATTTTATATTGAGAATCTATGTTAGCAACAAAATACAGCAGTATATCTTGAATGTTAAGAAAGCTGAGGAGCTTCATTAATTCTTAGAATAAACAGGACTGTTTCTAGTATCAGCATCACACTGAGACAAATTTCTTCTCTTGACAGCCATTGTCTCAATAGTTTTAGATGACTAATCAGTTAAAGGACTTTTAAAACAACTCTTTTGACAAATCGTCCTCTATGCTTTTTTGCCACGGTGGACTCTTGCAACAGGGAGCCCCATTAAGAATAAGGGAAGAGCACTTCTGTCAAAATGAACTCTCTGTGACCTTCCCTTCCAATATGTGCTCAATCAGATGGGAAAGTGGCCCTCCCAGGTGTCACAGCAAGACTGGTGACTAGGGATGAATTCTATTGTCTTCAACAGGATCACTGGCTTTGAGATTTTGGATAAGTCATCCTTCAGCATAGTATGCTTTTGTTAATAAGTGGGGACCTGAACAAAAGCCTCTCAAAAAAGCAAATCCAACAATAATTGTTTAAAAAAACCACATTCTAGAGAAGATCACATTAAAAGCTTCACAATGATTGGTTCCATATTGAAATTAGTGGGCTCTACAAAACTATGGCCTCATATAAAGTTCAAATATTGACATTAACTGATTACCAAAAAATGAAGTTACAACTGAAAACATTATCCTATCTTTGGTTATGGGTTTTTTCCCCCAAACTCAAGAAATAAGAAGCTATTTTTCATTGCATGTGTAAAGTCTAAAATCAATGTAGTCCACAAGATTAGTAAATACTTAAATCATTTGTTCATGGGGGGGAGCATGCAGGAAGGCATATGCAGGGGGTTGCATGTGCATGCGCTGGGGCGGGTGTCACACATGCATGGAGGTGTGGGGGAAACACAGGAAGCAGTGTGTTCATGCACAGGAGGCGGGGGCACCCAGGGGTGCATGCGCACTGCATTATGGGTTTGGGTTCTTTCGCCATGAGATAACAAAAATCACTGACCTAGGTAATGGTGTAATAAGAGGCAGCTCAGTCTGCAAATGGAGGAAAGGCATAGGAAATGTGTCAGAAGGGATCTTCCCCAATTTTATTTTCAGTCATGCAAGATTCTGTTTAATGTAACGTTACAATAAAATTCTGCTGATATTTTTAGTTGGCTTCTAATCAACAAATGGTCAGCACTAAATTGAGGCTACATAAGAATTAACAGTATCCAAGGAGGATTTGACTTAGACTTCTTATGGGAATTTAAGATTTTGGGCTAATTCCTCTCTTGACTCCACCCACAGGCTCTGTCTGTCCTACAGTAAATGGGAAAAAAGATAGGAAAAAACATAAAAATACACATTTTTCTGTCACAGTATTCACACCTTATTGTCATTCAAGCCTTCTTTTTGAGGGATTCTGTGCATAATGATATTCTTCCCGATCAACAGATTATTTTAAAAGTCTCCTTTGCTTCATTTATCCAACCTTAACTTTCTATGCCTCTTTGTTTTCATCCCTTCCTCCCCCCCCTTCATGCACAAAATGCTCAATTCAAACTGTTTTATTTCTTTCAAATTTCAGCCCCATCTCCCTCATAACAAGAGTGCTGCATATTTATGATATTTTTCTTTTTCAAGATGATGGGAGGACAGAGTGAGATTTCACGCAAATTGCTCCAAAATGAAAAATAATTCACTCCACAGATTGGCGCAAAGCATGTCTGTTTATTTACAGAGCTGAGGTTCTAACAGCAAAAGGGTGTCCCATTATTTTCCCCACCGTTCAGAAACAAGATCCAACTCCACAGTTGGAAGAGCACCAGATTGGGTGGAGGAGGGAAATAAAAATATTACAGCTAGGTCTGCAAAAATTTATAACAACATTTGCCTAGATACCAACATTTGCAATCTAGGGTCTCAGCTATGCAGAAATCTATTTGATACCATATAAATCTGTATCAAAGGGAACAAAGGTAAGGAATGAAAATAATAAAAATAAGAATCTCTGTTGCATCTGATTCTTAAACATAATGAAAAGTAAAGCTTGACATTTACTGAGGCACTATTGACAGCTAGAACTGATCACTCAGAAATGGCAGTAAAAATGTGATGACATTATTTAGTATATCACCTAGCTTCAGGATATTAGTTGCCAGTTTGATTGCTTATTTATAACCTGCTGTATATGGGAAACTGCTGCACACTTTCTAATAGCCCTCTCCAGTTGATGGAAAAAAGTACTTTGGGCAAAATATTAGAAAACACAATTTTCATCAATTATCCTTACTAAATTTGAGTGTGTGTGATTTTTCTATCGATTTTTTTTTTCCCTTACAGTTTTGTGCCTAGACTCGGGGATCATTTCCTTCTCTGGCCTCCTGTACAAATGCTACCGCATAGAAGACTGTCAGTCCAAAGATCAGCTTAAAATATTTGTAGCTATTTAATCTCAATTATTTTGTTCGTTTGAAAGAGCAAATGAAACATCCGTCAGACGTTTCTATCAGGAAAACAGCTTTTCTTCCACATGCAAAGCAAAATGTTATTTTAACCTGCACCGTAGAAAAGGCATTCTAACTGATGAGGAGAGAAGATTATCCATTCCCACAATCACCAAGATGAGTTTTGCCATTATGTCAATGGAAAGAAAATGACCAATACTGACTAATAGCTGCATCTCGGTCCAGGAGAGTTTACGACCGTGTTACGGTATGCTTTGTAATCATGTGAACTATAAGCTGAAAAACCTAATGGAATCTGCCATAGACCTATGATAATTTCAGGTGAATGATGAGCAAATAATGGCAAAAGCATAATGAAATGTATGTATTTATGGCCTTGCTCAGAAAGTAAAAGCTATAAAAGCTGCCTTCACGAAGAGCAGTGGCACCTATTACCATTGATCAATATCCTGCAGCAAAAAAATGACAAGAATGGTCACTTTTCAAAACTTTGGGTGGCTCAGAAGCAGCAGTTCTATTTATAACCATTGCAAAATGTAGAGATTTTAAGTCGTTTAGAACCAGATGTGATCTAAATGTAAATAAATGAATGAAAGCATACATGGGGCAAATGGTAATTTGCATTAACTAAAATATCTTCATTCATTCATTATTTATTTACTTATCACTGAGGCCATTAGTCTCAATAGCAGAACCAGCCTAAGGGAATTGCAATTGATAATGAAAGATGCCTTATTTGTCACCAGGGACTTTGCTCTTGAGGAAGCCTATATATTAAATTGATCCATAGGGACAAA
Source organism: Thamnophis sirtalis (assembly GCF_051295495.1). Classification (NCBI taxonomy): domain Eukaryota; kingdom Metazoa; phylum Chordata; class Lepidosauria; order Squamata; family Natricidae; genus Thamnophis; species Thamnophis sirtalis. The sequence goes on along the minus strand of NW_028261383.1, from coordinate 50,178,662 downwards.
GAAGTTGGGAATCTGAAGGGTGAACTGGCCATCCTGCTGCCCAGTGGGATCCCTATGTGAGCTTTTTGGCAATTGCTGGTGCTCATTGTTTTGGTTGGTGTTCATCATGATAAACCCTCTTATTTCAGTTTGCACTAAAACAGCAATATTTGGTTAATGACTCCCTTATTTAGCAGCCACTCACAAATAACAGTGGTGGTGAAAAAATATCACTTTGCCATCCGTCCTCATATTTATGCTCTTTACAGGCCTGGAAAACAAAGGAAAGCTAAAGTAAGATCATAAGCATAGCCACAGTTTCACTTAGAGACCACTTTGCTAATGACTAACTTGACAGTCCCAATTGATATTGCTGAACAAGGACTATAATTGTACATTGAGTATAAAGAGAGAAAAGATCCTTCATGCCCACAGAGGACAAACAATGGTTACAATGGTTAAATGGCTACAACTGAATATGCAATCAAGATGTCTTCAACACATGCACTCACCCACCACTTGCACAGCCTGATTTTGAACAGGCTGCGGCCCGATAGTGGGCCATGGCCTGATGGGCATGGTGTGGCTTGATGGGCGTGGCAAGGGAAGGATACTTCAAAATCTCCATTTCCTCCTCATCAGTTGGGACTCAGGAGGCAGAGAATAGATGGGGTTGGGGCCAGTCAGAGGTGGTATTTCCCAGTTCTCTGAACTACTCACAATTTCCTCTACCAGTTCTCCTGTACGCCTTCCCTCCCTTCCCCCTGATACAGAGGGTCATTGAGAAAATGATAGAGGAGGAGGCCAAGCTCATTCTTGCCCCCCATTGGCAGGGCCAGCCGTGGTTCACGGACCTCATCAACCTCTCAGTGGGGCCAGAGTGGCGTCTTCCCCTGATACCGTCCCTTCTTCATCAGGGTTCCATCCAACACCCCGACCTATCTTGGTTCTGCCTAACTGCATGGAGGCTGAGTGGGAGGTCTTGAGGGCAGCTAACCTTTCTGAGACTGTAATCCAAACCATTCAGGCTTCCCGACTCCCAGCCACTAATAGAATCTATGAATCAACGTGGCAGACTTTCAGCATGTGGTGCATCTCTAAAGTTGTCTCTCCCCTGGAGGCTTCGGTTTCCCAGGTTTTGGCATTCCTGCAACAGGGACTAAACAAAGGGCTTACGCCTAACACCTTGTGGAGGCAGGTTTCGGCTCTGTCCTCGGTGCTCTCTCTTCACCAAAATGAGCCTCTCTTCTTGCACCCTCATGTACGGTGCTTCATTAAGGGTGCGTCTAACCTCTGCCCTCCTGTCATCCACCGCTTCCCCACATGGGATCTCACCAGGATCCTTGACTCCCTCACTGGACCACCCTTCGAGCCTCTCAGGTCGGCCTCCCTGCATGACTTCACATTGAAGACAACCTTCCTGATGGCTATCACGTTGGCATGATGCGTCTCAGAATTGGCAGCTCTTTCCATCCATTCTGACCTGTGTACCTTTCACCCAGACCATGTGGTCCTTCGGATTGATTCCACCTTTGTCCCAAAGGTCAATTCGGCCTTTCATCGGTCCCTGGACCTCACCCTACCCAACCTTTGCCCTAACCCCTCTTATAGGCTCAAGCGTAAATGCCACAAGTTAGACATCAGAAGGGCTCTTAAGGTCTAGATTGCCAAAATGGCCATCCTCAGATGCACTGAGGCTCTCTTCGTCTCTTTCCATCCCACAAATAAGGGGCTAAAGGTTTCGCCATCTATGGTGGGGCGCTGGATCCTTGGCCAGGGCTTACATGGCAAACCACCTCTCCCCTGCAACATCACGGCACATTCCACACAAAGCGCAGCTACATCTTCAGCCTGGACAAGGCAGGCCTCAGTGGAAGAGATCTGCAAGGCAGCCACCTGGGCGACCCCTAATTCTTTTATCCGCCATTATAAGATGGACAGGTATGCATCGGCAAATGCGGCATTCAGACAGTGAGTCCTCCAGAAAGTTCTTCCTTCTTCAAGCTCCTAGCCCAGTCTCAATCCCTGGGGAGAGGCCCAGCTCTGGTATGCATGACGGCGGTCTCCACCTATGTTGGAGATGGGGCGTTGTTTTTTACCTGATACGCCCATTCTCTAGACAGGTGGAGACAGAGGTCATCCCACTCTTGGTTCCTGGCCTAGTGACAGTGGGCATTATGGAGCTAAGGGGGAATTTTTTTTCTGAGGATTGAAAGCAGTCAACTAATGCACAGCAGTCTACTTATCTCCTTCGTCACAAAAGCGGGAGGACACTCCCCCGAGGTGATGACATCACTTTGGTAGACTCAGTTCTATTGGTTACTGACTGAGTTAACCCATGCATGACTGCTGTCTCCACCTGCCTAGAGAAGGGGCGTATCAGGTAAGAACCAATGCCCCATTTCCTCCCAATCATTTGGGACTCAGGAGGCAGGGAATATATGGGAGCAAGGCCAGTCAGAGGTGGTATTTCCTGGTTCTCTGAACTACTCACAATTTCCGCTACCGGTTCTCCAGAACTGGTCAGAACCTGCTGAATATCACCTCTGGCCATGGCCCAGGGTTGGGGATCCCAGTGTAATCTATCTCACCATCGTAATAAAAAATAAGTACTATAATTACTTATACAAGTAACTTGTTAATTTTCTATTTCCATTTTGTACCATTTTGTAACCAGTGTGAAATCTCATTCTCAAAGAAGTCTATTGGCTCAGCTCAGATTCTCTCTTAATGCTACAGAAATCACAAATGATCTGATCTCGTATGTTGGAATCATTCTCCAAGACCTGAAATTGGGAAAGACAGAACTTGTTCCGCAATGCCTGAGTCAGTTTACTTCTCTTCAGCGAGAGTTAGAGATGGCTGAGTCACAATACTTCCAGTATTTCTGCCTCAAACTGCTCAGCTTCAAAAGCTTCTGTTGTTTAATCTAACAATTATAATGATAAAATTCTCTCAATTCAGCTTGAATGTGTCCTAAATTATTTTCATGAGAATAGTATATACATTTATTATAAGGTAAAGGTTCCCCTCTCACATATGTGCTAGTCATTCCCGACTCTAGGGGGCGGTGCTCATCTCCGTTTCAAAGCCGAAGAGCCAGTGCTGTCCGAAGACATCTCCGTGGTCATGTGGCCAGCGGAATGCTGTTACCTTCCCACCAAAGGTGGTTCCTATTTTTCTACTTGCATTTTTACATGCTTTTAAACTGCTAGGTTGGCTGAAGCTGGGACAAGTAACGGTAGTTCACTCCATTATGTGGCATTAGGGATTCAAACCACCAAACTGCCGACCTTTCTGATCGACAAGCTCAGCATCTTAGCCACTGCATCCCTTACACATTTATTATAATTACATTTTAAAGAAAAATAGCCATATGATTCAAGCAATTGGTCTCTTTTGACATAAAAACCTGTTTATAATTCACCTGTGACGTGAATAATAAAAAATTACTAATAGAAGGATATAGGAACAACATAAATACCCAGCTACATTTCTATACAATGAACTATCTCCTCCAAATACAACAAAACCACTGAAACACTATTAAAATGGCTTGCAAATCTTAGCAAATCCAGATGCGTGCAATAAAAATGATCTGCTGAAACACTATAGATAATAGACATTGGACACAAATCTCTGCAAACCTTTGGAAAAGATTGCAACTCTTGAAATATTTATAAAAGACACAGAACTAATCAGCCATTTAATGGGTAATCCTATAAAATGAGCAATGGTAGAAGAATGCTGTCTGGAGATAAATGGATTTTATTTCCTCATAGCGTGTGTGAATTTTAAAAGGATGCAGCAAATTTAAAAAAAAAATCTGAGAAGCAATCTGAATAGCACCAGGAATAAAAAAAAAAAACTTTTGGAACAGAGGTTACTGTTGTGACTCAGCAGAAGGGGGGTCAGAACAGGTTACTATGTCACTTATGTAGGGTTTAAGTCACAGGTAAGTTCAGTCCTCTTTTAAATTCCTTTGGCGGTATGCTTACAATGATTCAAGCAAACAAAAAAAGTTCGGCTGTGCATATAATGAGGGACGCAGTTGCTAATTCGCTGAGCTTGTCGATCCAAAAGGTCAGCAGTTCGGTGATCCGAATCACTAGCGCCGTGTAATGGAGTGAGCTCCCATTACTTGTCCCAGTTTCTGCCAATCTACAAGTTTGAAAGCATGTAAAAATGCAAGTAGAAAAATAGGGACCCCCTTTGGTGGGAAGGTAACAGTATTCCATGTGCCTTCGCCATTTATTCATGCCGGCTACATGACCATGGAGACATCTTCAGGCAGCGCTGGCTCTTCGGCTTTGTAAAGGAGATGAGCATCACCCCCTAGAGTCAGGAACGATTAGCACATATGTGCGAGGGGAAACTTTACCTTATATAATATACCAAAATCAAGCTGCCACTTTGGAAACTAGACCCAGTGCCAGATTCCTCTGGCTACACAAAGCAGCACCAGTAGTTGATGCACAAGTAATGTGGAAGTTATGGCTGGGATTATCTGAGAATTAGCGGACTCTGCTAATATTAGAATACGGTTGCACTTTCACAAAGCACAAGAGGTGTGAGTTGTAATCTTTGTTCCAAATCAGCCTTTGCCAACCTGATATCTTCAAATCGGTAGAACTAGAAATCCCAGAATTACCAGAGAGTATAGCCATTGGACAAAATATATTATGCGCATCAGATTAGGGAAGATTACAGCCAAAGGAAATTAGGATCGAGACTCCAGAAAATCTGATACTACTGAATTATTTGTTGATTCATGTTTATTTCCTGCCATCAATTATTAGGAAGAGAAAATACAGGTAGTCCTTGATTTTTTTACTACAATTGAGCCCAACTTTTCTGTTGCTAAGTGAAACATTTGTTAAGTGAATTTTGCCCCCATTTTACAACCTTTCTTGCCACAGTTGTTAAGTGAATCAATGCGGTTGTTAAGTTAGTAACATGGTTGTTAAGTAAATTTGGCTTCTGCATTGACTTCACTTGTCAGAAGGTCTCAAAAGGCGATCACATGGCCTGGGGTACACCGCAACCGTTGTATATGTGAGTCAGTTGCCAAGCGTTCAAATTTTGATCATGTGACCCTGTTACAATGGTTGTAAGTGTGAGAAATGGTCATAATTCATTTTTTCCCATGCTGTTGTAACTTTGAATGATCTGTTGAATGAACTGTTATACGTTAAGGACTGCTTGTATGCTACTTTGAAAAAAATAGGAATCTTAATTGTCACAATAGAAGTCGAACAAATCTAAGCAAATTCATGTAGCTTTCTTTGCAGAGGACCCTTTTCCAGAGTCTTGGTGTACCATCACAAAAGTCTGCAGCATATAGGAAGGATTCCATTGCAAGTGGTTTGGAAAATCATTGAAATCTTTGGGAGACACAACCAAGACACTTTATAATGTTAAAATAATGTCATGATTAAATTAACTGCATTAGTTTCAGTTAATGAGTCATTCCTTACATTTAAAGATGAGCAAATAAGATGCTTCTGAAGCTGAAAGCATGCTTCCTTTGTTATTATTTGATGGCTATGTCATTGTACTACTAGTATTAATCTGGAAGAGGCTCAAACAACAGGGACTGCATCTAACAATCATTTTTAAAACATTGTATTTGCCAGTTACAATCTTAAGACATGCTCAGGTTAAGATGGTCTCACCTGTCCTTGGATAAAATAATTGAAAACTCAATGTCACAATCCAGGAATAGGTAATGCTGTAGCAGTATTTGCACTGCACCATAAACATAACTTTTATTCCATGCTAAGCAAAGACTTTGGCAGTATAACTTTGCTGCAGAAGAGACAAAAATTCAGTCTACTCTACCTGCTGCTGACTCAGACTCTATGTCCTTTTTGCAAATGTTTTACAACCATTGAAAACTTTAACCTAGGGAAGTGAGGTTTGTTGTCTGATTAGATACAGCAAGTTGTCTAACCACCTTGAATGGATTGAGTAGGAAGTATTGATTGGCAGTATAGTTTCTTCCTTGATTTACATGTTATTGCCTGGTGCATGCTGTACTGATTAGATGTTGGTTTTGCTTATTTGTTTGGTTCGTAGACACATGGTAAGGGAGGAGCTGCTCTTTATATATCTTTTCTTTAACTTTTTAGGTAAATCCTAACGGGTTTATTTCTATAAGTTTGATTTATCACTTCTAGGAATTTTTATTTTTTGCATTGTATGATCTAGTTGATGTAAAATGCCTACAGCTTTCCAGCTGAATCTGTCTCAACTGGTTTGTATGCCACGAAATTAATGGATTTTCATCATGACTTCTGACTCAACTGATGCTAATGAGGTCATTCTTCCAATTTGTACAGTGCTTTAGTTGTTGTTGTTTTCCAAACATCACACTGTATGTTGTAAATATCTCCGGTTTTGTTTTCTTTGGCTACTAGCTCTTTCTTTGGCTTTGTTTAAGATGGTTTTGCAAGAAGCTGCAAGGAAAGACTTCTCAGGATTCCAAATTTCTGATAGGAAGATCTATGACAACATGGATAGTGAAACCGTCATGAAATATTCCCAGTAACTATTACATATCAAACACAAACCCTAATTCTAGAAAAATCAAAGTTCAACCTTCCTTTACCTCCTTTTCATCCCTGCATTATAGAAATCACATTAAGGAAGGAGGGCAAGTGTAAGAGTTTTCCACAGGTCATGTTTAGGGATATGTTGATCTATTATCAAGTAGTTTGCGTGTGATCATAACAAAACATGCCACTTGCTTCTGTAGTGAAAGGGTGAGGAGAAACAAGAAGCCAGGAGGTCATATTGAGCTCCCATTATTTTCTATGGCTAGAACACTGGGAACATGTTCAGTATTTTCACAAAACAACACTTGTGCTATTTTGAGTAATGTTCTTTCAGAACTCATGAACTGATGTCATACAAAACTATTTTGTCCTGAGTGAAAAGCAACATTCTGCCTCTAACATTTGGGCCCATCAACACTAGCCTATAACTCATTTCATCCTAAATGAATTTTAATATTGTATTGATTAAAAACCTTATCCAATGCATATTATTAATTAACAATAATATCTGTTCTTTAATTTACTATCCCTTTTCTCTTTTCTTGACTGCCTGTTATGAATATTAACTCAGTCTCATTAAAATATATTTCACTAGAAATAAGCAAACCACATTGATGCAATCTGTATCAACTATTTCAGCAGATAAAATCACTGAGGTGGCGCAGTGGTTAAATGCAGCACTGCAGGCTACTGCTAGATCAGCAGGTCAGCGGTTCAAATCTCACCGGCTCAGGGTTGACTCAGCCTTCCATCCTTCCGAGGTGGGTAAAATGAGGACCCAGATTGTTGGGGGCAATATGCTGACTCTCTGTAAACCGCTTAGAGAGGCCTGAAAGGCCTATGAAGTGGTATATAAGTCCACTGCTATTGCTATTGCTATTGCTATTGCTAAAATCTCCAGAAATTGTTTGGTTTGCGGTAGTGTTCATCACCCAAGCAGGTCAGAAGGGAAGAGATAGTGTATTTCTGTGTTCAGCTAATTAAGCTATATAATAGTTGAGCTCTATGATCTCTAATATTTGAATAAGGTAAATTGCCTATATATATATATATATATATATATATATATATATATATATATATATATATATATATATATATATATATATATATATATATATATATATATATATATATATATATATATATATATATAACTTATTTGCATAGAGAAAGGAAATCACATTTTGTGTCCCTGGTATTGATGTTACAATACTGCAGAACAATTAATGTAAACTGAAAAGTCTAACTTGTTAATTGCTATTATTATCACGTTGCTTAGAACTAAGCTTCCTGCAGAGAAGTAATGAAGTATTCTGCAGCTTCAAAACCCCAAGGAATATTTGGATTAGCTCACCAATAACCTGAACACCTTCTTTGAGCTAAAAAGGACCATAACCCAAGTTTACACTACTTGGGTTATGATGTTTAAATGGTTTAGTTTTAAGGTGTTGGACTAAGACTGGGGAGACCATGTTTCCCCCCCCCCCATCTTCCATGGAAGCTCAAGAGGTGATTTTTGGTCGTTATTCTCTTTCAGCCCAATCTACTATACAACAGTAGGTTTGGAGGAAAATAGGATGAGGGAATGCTGTGAATGGCAGCCTGAGTTCTTTGTGGAAAGGGTGAGAATAAATCTAAGTGTTGTCTTTAATATTTTTGTTGCCAATATACTACATTTCAAACAGCCATAAATGAGTCATTCACAAAATTACTATTTGAAGCACTATTCAAGAACTAAAATGGAGTTTCACATGAAATGAAAGATACTTGGATTATAAACTCAGTGTGATATAGTGGTTAAGATTATTATTATTTGAAGAACTATTCAAGAACTAAGATGGAGTTTCACATGAAATGAAAGATACTTGGATTATAAATTCAGTGTGATATAGTGGTTAGGATTTTGATCTAAACCTGCAGAGAGACATCTTGGTTTCCCTATAAGACAAGGAACCAGGGGTAAGATTCTACCAGTTCGGACCGGTTCGGGTGAACTGGTAGCTCCGACAATCAGCTGGGAGTGAACTGGTTTGTCCCAGTGATCAGATGGACTCACCCGCCCGTGCTATTTTCCTACCTTTATCTTCTCAACTGATTTGCGCATTAGAGCAATCAGCTGTGTTACTCCTCTGAAGAAACCCGGAAGTGAAGATTTTTTCAAACTGCAAACTTTCAAATTGCAAATCACGCGATCACCAAACCAGTTGTTAAACCTGGAGGATCCCACCACTGCATGATGGAACGTGACAGTGACTTTGAGCCAGTCAGTCTTTCTTAGCTCAGCCTTCCTCATAGGGCTGTTGTTGTGAGAATAAAAATGAAAGTTTTTCTCAATGTAAAAAAAGTGGAGAATTAATAATCAGTACAGTTTTTAAAATTCCTATCTCAGTAACAATGAGGCCTCCAGTTTTTGTAGGATCCAGTAACTATTCCCCAATATTATGTACTGCTAGATGTGTGTCCAACATAACAGTCATCATTAAAAACTGTGGTAGACAACCTGAAGTTCTCCAAAAATTTTGCACTACAGCTCCCACAATTCCCTTGTCATTGGCCATGCTGTGGCCCATGGAAATAAAAGTTGAAAACTTGTGGGAGATACCATGTTGCCTTAGCTAACCTATGCTGTTCCTACATCATTAGCTGGGTATCTCTTTTGGAAGGCAAGAGAGACATCTGGTTTTATATTACAGAATTATCTGTAAATGCATTATCAATTCTTTAGTAGGGCTCTGGTGCAGAACTACCAATTTAGAATGCTGATTCAATCTGGAGGCTTCCAATTCCATGAGATCATTTGATTCAGAAAATCAATTCAGTTTGTAGATTGGATCAAATTGCCTTCAAACTGGAATCCACACTGAAAGTTTACAAAGTTCAGAAGGCAGCAGTGTGAAATCACTTCTACATTACTATCAAGAAAAAATACATGTACATCTTACTGAAAGCATCTTTACCTTTTTATTCCTTGGGGGGGGGGAATCATATATTTTTCCCAATGAGTGAATTTAGTGTTGTGCAGATGCATGCTTTGCCTTAAAAAAATTATTTCTGTTAAAGAACTTTTTTTAATCTTTCTATATAGTAATCTTTCTATATAATCTTTCTATATAGTAAAGGATACTACACTTTTTTGCCTTAAGTTTTCTTCTACCATGGATTAGGATATGGGTGTCAAACTCGTGGCGTTGCATTGCCATCACGTGACATTTTACAATGTTATTCCCCTTTGTGAAGCTGGTTCGGGCGCGGCCTGTGCATGATGCATCTGGCCCACTGGCTGCCAGTTTGACACCCCTGGATTAGGGTCTCTGGTACCCATGTTTCTTGAGGTGAAATGCCACATTAGGAGAAAATCTTTTATAGACCTTTTTCCCCGGAGGTGAGTTCCTACCGGTTCACACCAGTTTGGGAAACCCGGTAGTGGTAATTCTGTCTGGGTCACAGAACCGGCAGCAACCCAGGTTGGCCATGCCCTCAAACTGGTTCCTTGGTCACTGCTGCCATTGCCGGCATGTTTTTTAATATTTTTTCTTGTTCTTTGTGCTTGAGCAGAGCAATTTGCAGTGAACTGTGCACAGGGGTGAAGCGAACTAGTAGCAATGCCGGTAGGAACCCACCCCTGCTTCTTCCTCATTTTTATTTGGGATTCTGTTGAACTGTGGGTAATATTTTCCAGTAAAAAAACCAAATCTCTCTCTCACACAAACACATATCCTTATGGTAAATGCCCAAACCCAAACATTTATTCTTCTTTGGAGAAAAAAAAAATGGAAAGCAATTCCTTTTTCACGAAATTGAAATTTTTCTACACAGCATTATTTGAAAGCTATGGGAAAATTAGTATTTCTTCATAACGATTGCCACTTTTCCCCTGTCCTGCCCCATCCCTCCCCCACTTTTTTTCATTTTTATAAAGCACCCGCCTCGGAATGAATGCATTGTTTTTAACAACCAGGAGAAACCAATCTGCTCCACTCTTTAACACGAGTGGAAAAAAGTGTTCTCATCTGGATGCTCACAAAACAGTCTAATAAGGATTTCTAAAGAGTTGCTTGCGCAACATCTCCCATCTCTTCCACACTGCATTAGCTGTTTAAAATTCTTAACTGCCCGCATTAAGTGCATGTTTCTGCATATATAAACGTTATGCATTGTTTTTAAATACCCATTTCTGTACCATAAATGCAGTTCTTATATTACCAATGAGGTCACTCCAGGGAGCACTGTTACCATGAAATAATAATTTCCATTTATAACAATTGTGAGAATGGATTCTAACGTAGACAACATGCCTCTTTCTATGCATTTTTCCCTAGCCTTCCGGCCACATTTTTCTCTGCAATCTGCAGCCCTTGGTGCCTCCTCTAAGAATACAGAAGATGCACAGAGACGAGTAATTTTGCTGAAGTTATTACAACATGTAGTCAACATACTCACATATGTTTAAAAGTGTTTCATTGGTAATTTGGCCTTAGAAATGTAGTGAATTTAAGTCATTCCAAATCTATATGTTGTTGGCGTTGGGTAGAGTGTGATCAAATCAACTAAATAACTTGTAAAGGAGAATTCTGGTGGTATCTCTACATGATCCAATTGTTCTTTCCCAGCTTCATCCAACAAAAAAGTCATCCTTATATAAAACAGGAATGATAATTATCATCCATAAAGGCAGCCACATTCTACATTTGTTTGAGAGAGCCAAGGCTTGTTTTCACTTAGGAAGACTTGCTGTGACTCATGCATGGAGTCAATGGGTAGACTCCTCTGACCCTAGCATATTCTCATTCTGAAAAGTCTTATTGAAGAGCCTTCTTTACATGTCTACACAAACCCATTTGGTGTGAGAATGACAACTGTCTTTCTCATTTTAATTTTTTTTTTTAAAAAGCCAGCCTGAGTATCTTGGGGTAAATGACTTTTCCTAATCCCTGATTGACTGCATGGATCCCCCGAGATTTACTTAAGGGTCCAATGTGAGAGCTCCTTCCTATGGTTGGAAGCCTTTTCTGATATAAGGAGAAATAAGGAGGAACTTGCTGACAGTGAGAACAATCAACCAATGGAACAGAAGTTGCCTTGGGAAGTTGTGGGGGCTTCATCACTTGAGACTTTCAAGAAGAGATTGGACTGCCATTTGTCAGAAATGGTGTAGGGTCTCCTGCTTGAACGGTGTGTGTGTGTGTGGTTGGACCAGATGCCCTATAAGGTCCCTTCCAACTCTGTTTATCTGTATCTGATATAAGAGTCAGAAATCATTACGTTGCATGGCCAGGGATGTGCAACTGAGATTGAGAAAATCATAGAAGGGAGAGGATCTCCTGAAGAATGGAGATTCTCCACTTCACAAAATCCCTCTGCATTTCATTAGGCTGGAAATAAAAGGAAAGAGTGTGCTAATGTCCCTCCCTCCATGATGCACTGAGCAAGGAAATGTTTGAAATTGACAAACCTGCCTCTCTGAGCCCTGTGGCTCCTAAGGGCTCATTTCATTTCACAACCAGAAGAAATGCATACAGTTACTCCCTTTCTGAGGGAAAGGGACATAAATTGGCAGGAACCTGCAGCTACATTTCTGAAGGTGGGGGCAGCCAATGGAGAAATTAATAGGATGTAAGATGAGGAGCGGCTGTGTTTGGTTACTGGGGCAGAGCACAGGGTACTATGATTAATGGGATGGGGAGAGTCTGAGGAGGTTCAATTGTTAAAATGAAATAAAAACGGCATGGCATGAAATCAAACTAAAAACAGCTATAAATATTTTAGGTACCTTAATAAAAGCCCGGGAGAATATTTATTTCTAACATAAATCCTGGGGTACTATCCTCCCCAGATAAGAAAGAATATGCTTATCTCTTCTTGCCCCCACCCCCAAACTCTTATTTACATAGAAATACAGAGGCCACTATTTATTCAGGATGAAGACTTCCCTCCCATGTACATGGTTGTAAAATGTGATTAGCCTGATCCTCTGCCTCCTTTTTTTATATATACAGCTAAAACCATCCTGATCTAGCTAACCTGTCAGGAAGAACAGCTTAGTCTACCCACCATTAGGGAGAAGAAACTTTGAGGGGACAGTCATACACACTCCGGTTGAGATACCCGGATAACACATCTTAAAAGGGATACAATCAAAGTCATAATTAACTTGTGGACTAGGGCCTAACTAATTGGGTCTCTATCTGCTACTTATTAGAGAACTCTTTGACACAAATCCAATTTGTGGTTTAGAGATGGAAAATTTGATTATTGTACCTCTGGGATGCTTACTACATAACCACTCATTGAGGTAAAAGTTCCAACTGCTTCACAAATGTCAGGGAGCAATAGATTAAAAGTGTGTTTCTCCCATTTTCCGATTTGCATTTCCTATTGTTTAAATTAGAACAGGGCTAGAGGATAGCCAGATGCATCATGCCCTGGCCACGCCCATGCCCAGATTAGGAAAGGGGGGGAAGTCCTAATATGTCACGTGACGTCAATGTGACAACGTGAGTTTGACACCCCTGCTCTAGATATATACAGTAGACCAAATCCCAGAAACAGCATGACTAAGGCTGATATTTCTGGAGTCTGAAGTTTACAGTACATATCTGTAGATTACTTCTTTGGGGAAAGCTGGTTTAAAGTAATCCATTTGGCAAGGCTGACCTATGGCACAATTACAGTAGTTTGCTACTGAATATGACATCACACTTTTAAAAAAAAATCAGAGTCTCTAAGTATCCGCTGCTAGAGATTATAGACACACACACACACACACACACACACACACACCGGTTCTTCCACTCCTTCTCCTACATATGATGGTCTGGTTAATAGAGTCAGAATCTGCTGCTTGACATTATGCTTAATAGCTTCACCACTTGATAAAAGACACAACTGTCCCACTTTACCACATATCCAAATCTCACTTCTTTTTTTAAAAAAAGATAAATGATTTAGCACAACCATAATAGTATTCTGTTGTGGCCCAGCAGGTGCTGTTGGAGCTGCCACCAGACTCCAACAGCGAGGGGCCCTCTGAATCGGCTCTGGAGGATGTGGAGGACCCTGGACAGGGTTCCGACTCCAAGCAGGGCACAGAGAGGCTGGTTGGCCACCAGGAGGTACCTGAGTCTTGACCAGTGGGGAGGAGACAAGGGAGATTGAGCCGGAGGCCAGTAGTGAGTTGTTCCTGGATGCACGCCATCAAAGAGCTACTAGGCGTCAGGAACAATTATGCAATTACAGGGGGTGATTGTACTCAACTGGTGGTCATTAGGCTCCTCTCCAGACTATAAAAAGCTACTTGTGCACACGGCCCTCTTTGCAGAAGTCAATGTAGGATTGAATGTCGGAGGACAGTACTGGGAGCTTGGCAGGCTGGATTGCTGCCAAGCCTTATCTGTGTTTATTGCTGCTGAGTTTGTCTGAGTTGCTGCCAAGGTCCTTATCTGTTTGTTTTGCTTGGCTTTCAGCCACCGAGATTTTGGTGTCTTGCAATTAAAGGACATTCCAGTTAAGCTTGACTTGGCATTCGTTACTGGATGGAGGAGGGGGTCAGAACAGTATTCTATCTTGAAAAGTTGGCTGTCAGTATAGGACAAGGCCAGGAATGCCCCAATCTATGGGGCCAGGACATATTTGTAAAATTAAGATTCTTTTATATGCCTCCCCCCAAAATATTAGTAATGCCATGGGTATGGTAAAATATGGATCGTCCCTACTCTCTTGGTTCATCTCTGTCCTTTCTTTCCTCAGTGGAAGATTTCCAAACGCATACAATTTCATTTTATTTTCTAAGGATGTCTCTGGGTCTCTCCGGTGTTCCAGTTTTTGAAGATATAGATTATACTTGAGGCTGTTACTTCACTTTGTAGGATACCAGCTTCTCCTTTCATTTAAATTCACAGGAGCTAAAAAAAAAGATGGTTGGGAAAATAACTCCCCAAGAACGTTAGGTAGATAGAACAGTCCTTCAGATTGCCCAACTCAGCATTCCCATGCTCATTGTCTGGTGTTTCATTTGAATTGCCTCACACAAAGGGTACCCCCCAACCAAACTACACCGGTGCAAGAAACCAGCCAAGCTCTGTGCTACACAATCCTGTTGTCTTTGCTTTGCATCAGAGGTGGTATTCAGCAGGTTCTGACCAGTTCTGGAGAACCCTGCCCCCATCTATTCTCTGCCTCCCGAGTCCCAGCAGATCAGGAGGGAACGGAGATTTTACAGTATCCTTCCCCTGCCCTGCCACCAAGCCAGGCCCACCAAGCCATGCCACACCCACCAAACCACACCCACAGAACCCAGTAAAAAAAATTGAATCCCACCACTGCTTTGCACCAAAATGGTTTCTTAAAACTGAAGGCATTTGATTGTTTAACAATGAAAGATCAGTTTGGAAGAGAAAGCAGAGTCAGAGGTTCCTTTCAGACTGCTGTAAATGCCAAGAAAGTCTAAAATTAATAGCGAACATTGTAAATAGGGAAATAAAAGGAACATTTACTGCCGCAGATACAGCCTCTTGCTTCTGATATTTCCATATCCGTGGAACATCCTCCTGCTTTTAAGAGCAGAAAAGCATAAAACACACTCTTAGCGTGAACGCCATGAATTTTTCTGTCCTTTTTAACTTTAGCTCAGTAAGGTTGCATATACTATAAAAGCAGAGCAAAAGAATGGAAGGACTTTTATTCTACATAAAGCAATTACCATTGTTGTCAGCCACCACAAAATTTACTGTTGAAGGAAAAGGGTACAGAGAAATGAATAAGTAAAAGAGCTGAGATAAAAAGGAAGGCCAAGCCAAACATTCAGAGGATTACGTAATCTAGGTTTCACCTCTGAGCATCCTTTGTTTCATTTCACTCCTTGGATAACTCTGAAAAATGCATAGTTTCATACTGTTGTGGCATCCCCAACCTGGCATCCTCCCCTAAGGTTTAAGTGTTCTGAAAGGTCCATCCCACCACCCATGATCTGGAGGGACAATAATGTTGGTTACCACTGGATAAACCAGCTGAGTTTACATTCAGACCAATCTCTCTATTGCACTTCTGATTGTTTAGGATTATCTTTGTTCTTGCTTTGTTCTGGGATTGCATTTTCTGTATTTGTGTGAGAATTTCTGCTCTGCAGATACATTTTAAGTTTGGCAAATAAATGTATTTGGTTTTTCAAATAGAAGCGTCAGCCAATCCTATTCCTCAAAAAAAAATAACCATGAAAAGTAGCGCTATGACATGTTTACAATAGCTACTCACAGAACATAGAATAATAGGTTGGAAAGGACCTTAAAGGTCTTCTAGTCCAATCTCTTACTCAAGCAGGAGACCCTATACCTTTCTAGAAAAATGGCTGTCTCTTCTTGAAAACTTCCAGCAATGGAGTATCTACAACTTCTGGAGGTAACACATTACAATTATTAATTGTACTTTGCAGAATAGGTCTCCATAGGTTTATTTGTGAGAGCCCCTCAAATATTGGAAGATGGCTATGATATCACCCATAGTCCTTCTCTTCATTAGACTAAACATATTTAGTTCCCTTAATTGCTCATCATATGGTTTAGCCAATGGTGGGATTCAAATAAATTAACAACCGGTTCTCTGCCCTAATGATTTCTTCCAACAACCAGTTCACCAAACTGCTCAGAAACTTAACAACCAGTTTTCCGGAAGTGGTGTGAACTGGCTGAATCCAACCACTGGTTTAGCTTCTAACCCCTTATCATATTTGTTGCTCTTCTCTGCACTTTTTCTAGAGTCTCAACACTTTTTTTGTATCATTGTAACCAGAATTGGAAGTCGTGCTGGTAGTCCTTGACTTAGAACCATTTGTTTAGTGACGAATGTTGTAACAAGTCAAAGTTACAACAGCAATGAACAAAGTCACTCAGGACTGTTGTTTGTGTTCATGACTGTTGCAGCATCCTTGTGGTCACATGACTAAAAACTGGACACTTGGCAACTAGCATGTATTTATGATGGTTGCAGTGTCCTGAGATCATGTGATCCCTTTTTATGACCTTCTGACAAACCAAGTCAATGGAGAAGGCAGGTTCACTTAATAATCATATTACTAACTTAACAACTGCAGTGATTCACTTAACAACTGTGGCATAAAATAGGGCAAAACTCACTTAACAATTGTCTTGTTTAGCAATGTAAATGTTAGGCTTAACTGTGGTCATAACTCAAGGACTACCTGTATTTCAAGTGTGGTCTACTGCTATGAGGGTCTAAACCAGCTTTATTCATTTCAAATGTATTTTAAAAGATGCATAAATGAATGGGTGAGAAGAATGAGTTGACTGACCTTACAAGATAAGCCAGCATTGCTTTTCATCTGATATTAAAAATGTTTGGATTTATATTACTACATTTTCATATGGTTTCATGTGTGTCTATCGGGGAGTGGAGGTAGAGTAAAATGCAGCTGGTGGCCACAATTGTACAAATGAAGCAGCCAATCTGTTTATGTGCCACATGCACACATAAGAAAATTTTGGGCTTAGACAATGTAGAACTATGCCACCTTTGGTCTGACCTAAGTGTCAGGCCTGCAGCCATATTCCTTGCTGGATCTTTGGCCTGTCATACACTCTATTATTTTACTATGCTGTTTCATTAGTGGGGTAATTGGGAGGGGGAATAGTAAGGAGTAGAATGTGTTGTTGTCAAAATAAAACATTCCTTTCTAGAAGCGCACTTCTGCACCTGACCGGAAGTGGATGGGTGGAGATGCCAGCATGGCAATGGAAGATTGGACCATGTGATGGACTTGTGGGTGTGGGGAAAAGATAATGAACTTTCAACTGGGTGGGAACCCCAGGAAACTTTCGGATTTGGGTTTCCACAGATGTGCCAACATGTTTGTCTTAATAAATTGGAACTTTGAGGATTACTTTGCCTTGAACTCTGATTTAATTTTGGATGATATTTGGAATGCTGACACTAAGCTTAGTACATAAAATTACCTGCTTCAATGTCCTACCTGTCAATGACTACTTCAGCTTGAAGCACAGCAATACACAAGCACACAATAGATACAAACTTAAGGTAAACCACTCCAAACTCAATTGCAGAAAATACGACTTCAGCAACAGAGAGGCCAATGCCTGGAATGCACTTCCTGACACTGTGGTTTCTTCCCCAAACCCCCAAAACTTTAACCTTAGACCGCCTACTATTTACCTCACCACCACATTCCTAAGAGGTCTGTAAGGGATGTGCATATTTAAAGTATAACATTTACTCAGTGTGTGACCATTTAAAACAATAAAGAGCAGAGGCCATGTTGAAAACAATCTGATAAGGAATAACCAAATTTAATGCCATAACATCAGCACATAGGTGCTCAGGACATACATACATGGAATGCTATGCTGCAATTGTGGAAAGTGGATCAAATAAAAGTCTAACAGAGAGTTGGAAGAGACTTTGGAGATCTTCTAGTCCAACCCTCAAGTTCAAGCATGAGACCTTACCATTTCAGAGAAATGGCTGTCCAGTCTCTTTTTAAAAGCCTCCAGTGATGAGCACCCACAATTTTTTAAAGCAAGCCTTTCCATTGGTTTATTATTTTCACTGTCTCCTTGGTTAGTTTCCATTCATTGTTTCTTGTCTTGCCTTCTGGTGATTTGGAAGTTAGGTTGACTCCCTCTTCTTTGTGTCAGCCCCTCAAATATTGGAACACTGTTATCATGCCAACCCTGGTATTTTTCTTCACTTGACTAGACATACCCAATTCCTAAAACTTTAGACAATAATGATTATATTAATGAAGTGTGCTACATCCTGGAGTTGGAACTTCAATATTTGCCATGGGTCAGCACACTATATACTCATGACCTTCTTATGGACTTCCCAAAAGTGAAAATACTATTGTCATTGGGCCATGGGTTTGATTCAGCAGGACTTTTTCTATGGTTGTGTGCTCTATAGGTTTACTAGATTGTAAAGTAATTTTGCCCTCTCTCCCTGAACAAATCACAATAAAATTGGCTAGCCTCATCATAACTTTAGGGTAGATGTTTTCTATCCAGACTGTTTATTGCAGAGTCTTTATTGTAATCTATGAGTTGAATGACACCATTCTTTTCTTTTCTTTTCCATTTAATTTTCAATCTGCTTAATTGTGAATATAAAATTTGTAAAGTATCAGTAAATATATCTGAATTTTCTGAGTCACATAAATTGCTTTTTACTATCCTGGAAAAAAATGTGTTATATATTATTTTTGCAGAATATTTATATAACAGAAATCTTATATAAAGGTTAAATAAGATATTTTTTCTTAATGTTGTAAGCCACTGGGTGTCACGCTTGTGTGAGCTGGGTGGTCTTTTTAAAAAAAAATAAATGAATAAAATAGGAAGTTGAAGCATTGCACATATAAAACATTTGCAGAGAAATCATAGCAATCTCTTTTTAAGGGTACATCATCAAATATTTCCAGGATGAATTTATAAAGAGATTATAGTCACCTTATAGTGGACATGGGGAATAAAAATTTAATAAATAAAAAAGGAGATGAATTTATCTCACCATCCACTCCGTGGTAGAGTATCAAAAAAGAATTTGTCCAAGGTTCCAAAGGTGTTTTTTTTTTTCAAAAGGCAACTGGACTTTGTTTTTCCTTAAAGACATTTCACTTCTCATCCAAGAAGCTTCTTCAGTTCTGAATGAATGGCGGATAATGGAAGGGTTTATATTCCTTACAGTCATCTGGTAATTAGCACTTTTTTCTGAGAATCATTGAGGCCACTTGGAGGTTTATCTGTATCAATAATGGAATTCTATTTTCTTCACTACCAGTTCAGTAGCGGGAGCGCATGCGCAGAAAGTCCTTGATGATGTTTGGGTAGGTGGGAAGAGCCTCGGGCAGACCCCACTACCGGTTCGCCCAAACTGGTGCAAATCGGCAGCATACCACTTCTGATCTGTATCCTTTGGAACAACCATGACCTGGATGACTGAGAATCTCCATAGACAACATATCCAAGGAATTACATACAGAAGCAGCTTCTAATTTGTCTTCCTTGGCTAAATCTCTTAATAGCCATAAACATGTTGGATTTCCTTCATTGATTTCATCTATAGAGGAAAAGTTCTAGGCAGAAGAGGAGATTAAATTGTTATACAATCTGTTCTTTTTCTGTTGCCTAGATTACTTTACAAGACTACACGAGGGAATGCATTGCAAAAACTTTTTAGAAGCCATTCAGGAGTTCTGATGGGAAGGCGGGTGGTAGCCGAAAGAAGAATTATGAAGATCAATACTGACTTCCACAAGATGTTCTGGCATTTTATGCTCCAATTTAGAACACCTTCTCTTTTACAGCCAAGCTGTAAATGGCTCAAATTAACACACTTGTCTTCTTCTGAAATGCTGACAGAACATTTCTTTTAATGGTGTTAGTAGTCACAAAGGCCCAGCCAAAACACTAATATGAGTCTATTTAAAATACAACTACTAAACCAAAATAGAGCTCATGAGGGTTTCTTACAGCAGTTCAACTGGTTTTACAGCCCTTTTTGCAAGCTTCTCAAGAGAGATCTGGCTAGTTGCCAGAGGAAACTACACAGATTCTTCCAAATACCATAAATTGGGGGGGGGGCAGAGAATGCCCCCTTCTTTATTGTGGAACCTTCTGTCACACTTGTCTGCTTAGAACAATCTAATTCTGAAATACAGATTGCCAGAAGGACTAAAAGTGCTTTAAGTGTTGTTTGCTTTTATTCTGCCCATCAAGAAGCACTGGTGAAGGAGAAGACTGTAATTTTAAGATAATTTCAATATAATTAGCTTAAAAGTTATCAACACATTTGAACAGGATATTACCTTTAGCAGGGAATGCTTGATGGAGCACAAGTGTGGCTTTTGGCTGATAACCTACTCCATTCTTTCTTAATTAAAAAAACAGTTATATAAAGGATTTGAAGACTAAAGGCATGTGAGCAACAAAGGTTAATATCTATGAGTGGCCTGTTGACAAATTTGAGAATGGAAAATTGTGACTTGCAATGTAAGAACATGGTGTCAGAGTTTGCAGCAGCAATCACATCCAAGCACACACAGGTAACTGATTCAGCAGGTTCATTAATTTCTATTTATATATAATAATGCATGAGGCATATATAAAACACCAAAAGCAGGTTTTCCAACGTGGTAGCAAATACAAGCAAACCAGGCAGAGGCAAAAACAGTTTCAGTTTAGAGCAGCAAACTAGTTTAGAGCTCAGCACAGACTCAGAGCTTTAGTACAGAACAGTTGAGCTAAGCCACGCCCAGGTTCCTTGCTGTCTCCTTGTTGCTCACACGGAAAATACTGTTTCAGTTTCCAAACAGCCCTCATTGGCTGACCTAGTTGCCTGTCTATTCATTGGCTGGCCTTGTTACCATGTCTCTGCCAAGTCATGAACTCTCATACGCACTGAGGGGACATAATCTTAAGGTGACAGGAGGGAAGTTAAGAAGTAATGTTAGAAAGTATTACTTCACAGAAAGAGTAGTGGAAGCTTGGAACCCATTTCCAGGGCAGGTAGTAGGTCAATCATCATTAACTGTGTTTAAATATGATTGGGATAAACACATCATCCAACAAAAAATTAAAAATGAAATAAAAATAATTAAAAATAATAAACACATAACTTAAAACAAAAAACCTCAAAGGACTAAATGGATCACTAGATCGTCTTCTGCAGTTGGCTTTTTCTGTTTCTATGGAATCTTATCTAAATGAGTCAACAATTTGTTTACCCATTCTCCCAAAAGAGATTGGGCTGAGAAGGATCTGGCAGGGCAACCACAAGAGTTTCCTGAATGGAGGGCTAAGGAACAGCAGAGGTATCCTTGGGCTTTCTAACAGTGCATAGCTGAGCTGTATGGAGGTAAGAGGCAGCTGCAACTTGAGGATTTGCCATGATTGCCTTGAAGACTTCCAGGAAGTAGGGAAGAGCTTTAGAATAAGGCTGTGGGAGAAAGAGAGGGAGCAATGTTTTCACTGCTGCATACTGAAAAACTCCCATGCCAAGTCTCTCAGTTGCAGCTGAAGAAGAAGGTAGTTCTGCCATAGCAATAATCATTATACACAGAAACTATGTGAACGCCATACAATTGTAAATTGGGACAACTGGCTGTGGCCAATCAGTGGCAGATTATGGCTCACTAGTGCCCTAAGCATTGACAAATCTTGGTGCCTCTCCTTTTTTTCTTTCTCAACTTTGTGATGCCCCCTTTGGGCCTGGTGCCCTAAGCACATGCTTAGTCTGTTTAATGGTTAATACATCACTGCAACCAATGCATTGTGGCGATCTTGCCATAACCTACCTGGTGCAGCCATCTCACTGCAGTCATTGTGCCTCAGCCAACTTGCCATGGGACAACTCAACATGGCCCACTTGCCATGGGACAAATTGCCATGGGAAAACCACATGGGATAACTCTATATGATAAATATTAACAGCCACTTCTTCTTCCACATTACTTCCATTGACAAAAAGTTGGCTGTGGTGAGATGGCCACAGCAAGAGATGGCCATGGAAAGAGAGGTCCGTGGTGAGTTGTCCTAGACACCTTGCCTAAATTGTGCCAAGACTACTAGCTTTTTCACATTTCTGGAAACTTGAACACTAGTGATAAAAAAAAGAGCTGGTATGCTCCATCTTCAGCTGTGTGGATTCTTAGTGGGGGTGGGAACATAACAGCCACTTCACACAAATTCTATAGAGCTGGGCAGATAACATCCCTGTATATAAGAGGAGTAAATGGTATAAGCAAAAGAAATGAAGGAATGAAAAATGGATATAGATAGGTCGTGTTTGGAAAATTAAGAGAGAGGGGGGATTTAATTAGAAGGATCTTCTGAAATGGAATTGATGAATATATACATAAATGTAAAGTTATAGTTTTAATTATGAAAGGAGTGGAAATGTATGTCAGAATGCATAAATTGGCATCATTTACTTTGCTGTGGGTGTGAATGAAAAAGAGAGTTCATATGTTAGTGATAACTGCATGTTATGCTCTAGTGAACGGTGATAATGAAAGAACCAGGAATGAATTTTTAGAAAATTGTGCAATGTTCTGAATGAACGCAATACAAGAGAAAAGCTTTTCTGTTAGCAGACATGAATCAATGGATGGGAATAAAACAAGACAGTACAGATATAAGCATGTGGGTGTATAGACTAGACTTTTGCTCAGTTGGTCATTGAAAAATGTATGAAAATAAGAAAGTTTATTATATATTTTAAAAAGTGCAAAACGAATTTACTTGAATTATAAAATGTTTTGCATGAATATAAAGCTGAAGATTGCTTGGTGAATACAGTAAAGGTAACATGGGTCAAAAGTAAAACATGCATGAGAATAAATGGAAGACATAGTGAATAATTTAGCATTGAGCAGGAAATAAAGCAAGGAAGCTCGTATGACTTATTCTTCTCGTTGTCCAAGGTCATGGTAATTTTCTTCACTGTTCAAAGCATCTTTTAGTCTTGTTTTTGTTCAGTGTTAACAGGCATGCCTTACAACTGGGAAGACCACATCTGGGACAATATATACACCTGTTATTATTATGAATTAATATTTATAAAAATTAATATTTATTATGATGTTTAATATTGTGCATTAAATTGATCCATATTATTTTATCTTCCAATTCTAAAATGATGGGTTTCTTCCTCACTGCTTCATTTGGGAAAGATCTGGAGAACCTTTGGTGGGGCAGGAAAAAGAAACCTTGAATTGCATTGAGCACACTGAAAAAGAAGAAAAAAAGATTATTTCCTCCACTTCAGAAAAAAATAGGAACACTTCACCTTGGTGAAATACTATAATCTATCCTTTTTCAGTCTGCCCTGCTTCACAGCAGATTCACCACCTGCTTTCCTTTTACACAGTCAGGTTCAGCTCGGCAGGAAACCATCCTCCTGCTGCCACCGTTTCAGTCTAATCAGCAACGGGGAAAGTGACATCACAGTTCCAATCCTCTTCTCTGTGGGAAGCGTGATCAACAATCCTATCAGCAAGGGCAGGGTGTGGCCAACAAAGAGATTTTCTTCTGTGCTTGCTAGCATATTTGTAGAGCTTCCTAAGGGAAATAGAAACTAGAATTAGAATTACTACTGTGGGAAGCCACCATCCCACCCTCTTCTAGAAGAATGAAATGTTTTGTGGAATATTTTTAAAAGGCAGGATAAAATATTTCCCCTAAAAGAGAAATAAAAAATCTTAACTCTTAGCCCCAGCTCCCTGCCCCCAGCAGATATTTTGTACTAACTTAGAAAGACTGGGCCAACCTGTCTACGAAACAAAAGACCATCAGGTCCAGGATGTTCAGGACATAATAGGATTAAGCCACTAACGCACAGAGCTCACTACATTGCAAAATATCCTAAGGACATTGCATCACCCTTAGAAACTTCAACCAAAATTAGCTCAGACAACCTAGAGAGCCTGCTATGACCACTACATAATCCCTACATCAGTGGTGGAATTCAAATTTTTTTATTACTGGTTCTGTAGGCGTGGCTTGGTAGGCATAAAATCTCCATTCCTACCACACTACAGGGGAAGGTTACTGCAAAATCCCCATTTCCTCCCAATCAGCTGGGACTCAGGAACTACTCAGAATTTCCACTACTAGTTCTCCAGAACTGGTCAGAACCTGCTGAATACCACCTCTGCCCTACATGGACCCATGGGAGTCTGACAATAGCTAATAGAATACATGTTCTTGCCCAGGAACAGGAAGCTCAAGTGCAAAGCCCAAGAGAAGGTATAAAAACCCCTCATTCTCAACTCCATGTAGTCAACTGCACCGGAACCATTGGTAGTTCGGCTTCATTATTAAACCAGCTTTCCAATCAGCCTCCATGTTTCCAGTGTCTTTCTCACAGCTTGGAACTGATGGATATTTCTTCCAACACTTTAGCTCATCATACAGTCAAGCAGATGTGTAAACGGGATTTGGCCTTTTTATCCCACTTTCAAGTCCTTCTCAACAATATTCTTATTAATAATACTGTATGCAGGAAACGATTGCAAAACACTGGGGTTTGTACATTTCTATGTAACATCTGGAAAGTTTGCAAAGGGCACTTAGTCTGAGCTGAGCTTCGATTAGTCAGCTGATCCGACTTTAGAGATAAGGCCATGAAGCTTTGAAAGAAGGCTATTTTGAACAATTTAGTGATTCTTTGAAGAGACATGGCTCCTCAATCAAAAAGATTGTGTTGAGCTGTAAATGAAAATAGCAAAGAGTTGTATAGTTGGGCAGAAACCACAATCTCTAAAATGCCTGAGGCATCTTTTCATTTGGGAAGGGCAAGGGTTTTTTAGCAGATTTAAAATGGTCTCTCACTTTTTTAACATTTTTCCTTATGAAATTATTGTGTGTCATTTCACACAAAACACCTCAAACAATATTTGTTGTGTTTTATGCATGGTGTTAAGCCATTTGGAAAGTAAGCAGGTTAGATGATAGATAGATGATAGATAGATAGATAGATAGATAGATAGATAGATAGATAGATAGATAGATAGATAGATAGACAGACAGACAGACAGACAGACAGACAGACAGACAGACAGACAGACAGACAGACAGACAGACAGACAGACAGACAGACAGACAACTTATTGCTATGTAATCTACCAAGTGCTTTTTTGACCTTGGGGTGAAAAATTCAAGGATGGATGTGAAAAGAAAGAGAAAGAAATGAATTGAAGTTTGGGAAGGAAGGCGAAGTCATTCACATTGCTTTGAAAATCACGGAGACATTTCTGTTAAATTATTAACGTCATTTGCATTTCCTCACCCACAAATAAAACCTTTTCTCAGCTTCCTCTATGTGCGTTGGTGTGTATGAATTATGGCGAATGGTGAACTACTCATCAAGGACAGCCCATTGCCTCTAGAACATATTGATTTGTTCACAGGTGATATAAAAATGAATGGAGATTAAAGAAATGCATTTATAATTCTGTCTCTGATCAGACTAAAATGTTGAATATTCCCCCTAGTGGTCCATTGGATGTAGCAGATCTCAGTGGGCAAATGCTGCACAAAACTGAGGAGAAAGAGTAGGAAATTTTAAAAAAAAATATATTTGGATGTCTGAAATACAGGTAGTTGTCAACTTACAACCACAATTGAGCCCAAACTTTCTGTTGCTAAGCAAGTCAGTTGTTAAGTAAATTTTTGCCCAATTTTATAACCTTCCTTGCCACAGTTGTTAAGTGAATCACTGCAGTTGTTAAGTTAGTAATACAGTTGTTAAGTGAATCTGGCTTCCTCAACGACTTTGCTAATCAGAAAGTAAGAAAATATGACCCCAAGACACTGCAACCATCACAAATACAAATCAGTTGCCAATCATGTGTACTTTCATCATGTGATCATGAGCTCCCCCCGCATGCATGCACAACTCCCAGTGCTCCCCCATCCCAATGCATGCATGTGCTACCCCCACACGTGTGTCCCGCCCCCAATGTATGCATGCGTATCTTCCGCGTGTGCCCCACCCCCCACGCATGCGTGGCAGAGACTTGAAAGCGAGCTGGCCAGCAGGAGGCAAGCATACATGCATGGTGGATCTGACCAGGGGTGATGGCTCACATGCCCACAGAGAGGGCTCTGCATGCCACCTGTGGCACGTGTGCCATAGGTTCGCCATCAAAGTACTAGTGGGTCAGAAATAAAACCACTAGTTATTTCATTAGTTGTGGGATTATAGAACCCAGTAACTGCTTTTGAACTAGCAATGAATCTCCATCTGGAAATGAGTTTGGAAAGCAGTAGAGGTCCAGAACTAGAGTGAGTAGGGGAAGAAAAATTCAGCCCTCCACTTGAGAACCTGTTTCTCCATTTAGTCATTCGCCTAAAGCCCACCTGCATGTCTCCCATCACCTGTATTTTGGAGTCAAGTTGAAGTCAACTCCTAGTACATTCCTTGGCATTCTTCCCCTCCTGCCTGTGCTATATCTTGACCTGATAGCTATGGTAGCTTCAGGTTCTTCTGATATGGTGCCTTAGGCCCATTTGAATGAAAAGCATCAGAACCCCAAAGATGATGGTAGTGATCCAGAAAACTCTGGGAAGGATAAATATGGATCTTCTCCCTTCCTTTTTACAAAGCAGGCAGGAAACACCCAGCACCCGTGACTATTAACAAAGACAATTCTATATGGCTGATAGGAATCCATGATTTACTACCTGCAGGTAAAACTTTTATACAGTCTTAATTTACTACCCACTAGTGACCCTTTTTTTATAAGTCAGAACAGAAGAGATTAGATTTTGCATGTAAATTTTATGTTTTGTCATGCAGGAGATTTATGATTTTAGTTACACCTAGTGCATGCAATGAAGTAAAGCTTGTAATAGCAGAGCATGTCATCTTAAATTTGATGAAACTGCCGAGCATTAGAGGATATTACCCTTCTAAAAAGCCACCTCCAAGTATGCCAAAGGTTTCAAACAGAATGCAGTGCAGGTTGGTTACATTTTCAAAGGTACGTAGGTGCATGAGAGAAGATTATTATTACAAATGCCGCAAACTATGAATTATCACATCAAGACATTGATATATCACAGGTTCCTCATTGAAGTTGCCCAACAACATAGATTGCACTGCACTCTTTGTTTTCAGTAATGGACAATTTACAGCTTTTGCAAATGGAATTGCTAAGATGAGGTTCTAGGTCATAGGGAAAGCCTTGACAACTGGTTTCAGCATTGCTTTCTGTTCTGCATAGTTATATAATTATTTTTTCACGCAATCAATCTTCTTTAGCTCTTCAGTTCTGGAGAAGAAATTGGAATGTGTTGTGCTTCAAACTCCTACAGCCATGTTGTTGTTCAGTCACTATGGCAAGTGATGCCTGACTCCATATGACCCCATGGATCACAACACGCCAGGCTCCCTATCGTCATTGTCTTCCTGAGTTTGCCCAAACCTATGCCCACTGACTCAATGACACCTTCTAAACATCTCATCCTCTGCCACCCCCTTCCTTTTTGCCTTCAATCTTTCCCAACATCAGGGTTTTTTTTCCAATGTGTTCTCTCTCCTCACTTGGTGGTCAAAGTATTTGAGCTTCAGTATCTGTCCTCCCAAAGAAGAGTTGGGGTTGAGTTCCTTTCGGATTGACTGGTTTGATCTCTTTGTAGTCCAAGTGACTCTCAAGAGTCTTCTTCAACACTCGTGGTGCAATCCAGGGATGCAAAACACAAGGCCCACACGTGGTCAGATCCAGCCTAGGGAGATGTCCTGTAAAATATAAGGGGCTGGTCTGTGTCTCTTTGGCCCAGTCTACCCAATGCAAAGAGGAAACATGCCAGCAGTTTGGGGAGTGGCATCAAACTGGCCATGCCCACCCAGTTGGCCATGCCCACCCAGCTCCCCTAAGATCAACCACTGATGCAGACCTCAGTGAAATTGAGTTTGACACCCCTGGTGTAACCCATATGATTACAGAATGCATTCAGTAAAACCAGGATGAAATAATGCTGAAACTGTCACTGAAGAATCATGTGTCCATGAGTTCCCACCTCCTCAGGAACAAAACAACTCCTTGAATAATTTGTTTTGACCATATAAGAGTTTACGGTTATTTTTGTCCTATTTGGTTAAGAAACTATGGGAAGACAAATGACTTGGAGATCTATTTTCCTAGTTTCTGAACTCACATTTTATCACCAATGTTTTGCAGTTCATGGGAAAGTTTTCCAGTTTCTGACTCTAGGTTACAAATTACTAGCCAGGAGCTGAACAAAGGAGCAAAGGAAGAATGTAAAATGATGGTTTATGAATCAGGATTTATTGTCCAAATAAGGTCTATAGTATAACCCTGGAAAACAAAAACAAACGCAGTTTGTGTGGTTTGATTTCACAGCCATAGATATTTATGGCTCTCTTGATCCCAGAGCTGTAATACAAAAGAATTGGGGTGATTCTTTATAAAATAACAAATCAACAAGTTGTACAGTATTGGTAGTTGACATTTCATTTGAGAGGGGGAAAAAGTCTATTTCCTATTGAGGCAGTTCCAAACTCCTGGCTGCTTTCTAAACTAATTTTCTTAAGGTTGTCTGAAGAGGTTTTCATGTCAACCGTACCTTATAAAGAAAGGACATGTGGGAAAAGATCCATTAGACTGGAGAACAGATTTAACTTCAGCCTTTCCTTTAACATTTCCTGTAACAGAAGAGATGACATGGCTCAATGGCTAAGACGCTAAGCTTGTCGATCAGCATGGTTGGCAGTTTGGTGGTTCGAATCCCTAGTGCTGAGGAATGGAGTGAGCTCCCATTACTTGTCCCAGCTTCTGCCAATCTAGCAGTTTGAAAGCATGTAAAAATGCAAGTAGAAAAATAGGAACCATCTTTGGTGGGAAGGTAACAGCATTGAGTCATTCCAGCCACACTACCATGGAGAATGTCTTTGGACAGCGCTGGCTCTTCGGCTTTGAAACAGGGGTGAACACTACCCCCTAGAGTCAGGAATGACTAGCACATATGTGCAAGAGGAACCTCTACCTTTTACTTTAACAGAATATTGTTCTCAAATTTCATTTCCCAGCTGGATAGGCCACCTGATGTTATAAAAAAGAAACACCAATTGAATATGGAGGTGAGAGGAGAGTGAAGAAACCTCTTTTACACACACACACACACACACACACACACACACACACACACACACACACGGTATTTTTTCCCCACTCATTTTCTTGTATATTTTGGATTTTTTTTTCTTAACCACAACTGAAATTGCTAAAACTAGTTACTTTATTTAACAAAATCAGGATGGATTAAAACAAAAATGGAATGTAACATGATGACCCTGTCATTTAATGAGCTGTTATTATTTTTAAAAAAATAAATAAATGAAAAATAAATAATTCATCATAAAAGTATTTTCCATACCATTGGGGAAACAAAACAGTGGTGGAACTTTAGCCCAAGGAAGTTTTTGCATTTTATTCAGTGCTCTGTTTAGTAATTTTTCAAAGTTACAACGGTGCCACAAAAAAAAAGCCTTGTGATCAATCTCCACATTTACAAACCATTGCAGAATCCTGCAATCATATGATAGCCATTTGTGTGCTTTACAACTTGCCTGCAACAAGCAGAGTTAATAGAGAGGGTGGAAGTAAAATCATAACAGATTAACAAGAGTCGGAAGGAACCGAGCCGAAGTGGTGCAGTGGTTAAATGCAACACTGCAGGCTACTTCAGCTAACTGCAGTTCTGCAGTTCGGCTGTTCAAATCTCACTGGCTCAGGGTTGACTCAGCCTTCCATCCTTCTGAGGTGGGTAAAATGAGGACCCGGATTGTTGTTGGGGGCAATATGCTGACTCTGTAAACCGCTTAGAGAGGGCTGAAAGTCCTATGAAGCGGTATATAAGTCTAACTGCTATTGCTATTGCTACCTTGTAGGTCATCCAGTCCAATCTACCACCCATGCAGGAGACCCTATTCCATTTCTGACAGATGGCAGTCCAGTCTCTTCTTGAAAGCTTCCAGAGATGAATCTCCCATAATTTCTGAAGGCAAGTTGTTCCATTGGTTGATTGCTCTCAAGGGAGCATTTTTTTTGTCAGAAATGTTCTTCTTGTTTCCAGGTTGAATCTCTCCTTGTTCAGTGTCCATGCGTTATTCCTTGTCTGGCCTCCAGGTGCTTTGGAAAATAGCTTGACCCCCTCCTCTCTGTGTCAGCCCCTCAAATATTGGAACAGTGCTATCATGTCTCCCCTGGTGCTTCCCTTCACTAGACCAGCCATGCCCAGTTCTTGCATGTATCTTTTAGGCCTCCAGTCCCCTAATAAGTTTGGTTGCTCTTCTCTGCACTTTTTCTAGAGTCTCAATATCTTTCTTATAGTGTGGTCACCAAAGTTGCAGTCATGTGATATTTCGCACCATTATTGAATTAGAGACTGCAGTGGAAGTGAGAACATCAGTCTGTTGCAGTCACATTATTATTTTTGGTTTAGTGACCATGACACCTAGCGATGGAATTGCCAGCGCCAATTGTAGTCACTAAATGAGGACATCCTATGCTCTTGTTGTTGTTAGTTGTAAAGCCATGTCTGACCCATCGTGACCCCATGGACAACGTTTCTCCAGGACTTCCTATCCTATACTCTATATAAGCAAATAAAATGTCTTATATTTATCTATATACAGTATTATAATTAAATTTAACCTTAAACATTACAAATATATCTGCCTTTGAGTGTGAAACAGATGTGACACCCAGTTGTAATTTGCTGAACAGGTAAACATATTGAGCAAATAAGAACTTTAAAATGTGTGGCCTGCACCGTTTACCCATATTATGCAGATGTGGGCCCTGAATTCCTCTTTAAAAAAATATACTGTTGTCAAAAATACATAGTCTAAATCTTTTGGCTGACACTGAATAAATGATTGCAGCTGATGATAATCCACATTGTTATAACAATGAAGTTAACCACAAAGCATAGGACTATAAGTATTATCTTGTTTTAGCTACATAACTCATTTACATTCATAGTCAATTCATTGGTAAGCTTCATATCGCCGAACCATACATTTTCAGAAGATTAGATCTGCTCATTGTAATGAAGAAATATAATTTAGATTGGGGGTGGTTATTGTTTAGGTAGCAAATACATATTTTTGAGATACATTGGAAAAGTCAGAGTAATATCCTGCCTGGAGCTTCAGAGGTTCAATGCTAATCTACAAGGGCAATAAGCTTATTGCTTCTCTAACTAGTTCTCATGCCTGATGTAAAAAGCCTGATGTCACCACAAAGAAAATCATGACACCACCCTCCATAGCTTGTCCAATTTCAGACAGAAATGCTCCATTAATATCTGCCATCCAACTCGTTTTCTAATATATGTTAAAAATAGCAACCTTTTGTAAATTAAGAATGCCTTTATCCTGAATTATGTCTGAAATATTTCTCTTTGATCTAAAGAGGCTATTGGATATTCCCTAGAGAAGTGCAACCCAGAATAAAGCAGAGGTGGTATTCAGCAGGTTCTGACCAGCTCTGGAGAACTGGTAGCGGAAATTTTGAGTAGTTCAGAGAACTGGTAAATACCACCTCTGACTATCTATTCTCTGCCTCCCAAGTCCTAGTTGATCGGGAGGGAATGGGGATTTTGCAGTAATCTTCCCCTGAAATGCCCACAAAGCCACGCCCACAGAACTGGTAGTAAAAAAAAATTGAATCCCACCACTGGAATAAAGTCTGTAGCCTTGTAAGGAATTCAAGAATGTCTTTGGCCTAATTGCTCTAGTCTAGGGATGTCAAACTGGTGGCCTGCAGGTCAGATGCATCACTCACAGGCCACACCCACCCCAGCTCTGCAAAGGTGAAAACCGTTGCAATACATCCCATGATGTCTCATGATACGATTGAGTTTGACACCCATGCTCTAGTCCTGTGATGGAGAATCTATGGCACACATGTGTGAGGTGGCACGCAGAGCCCTCTCTGTGAGCATGCATGCCATCGCCAGCTGCTCTTCTGGGTTCCATCACATGCATATGCACCGGACAGCTGCTCTCTTCCAGGTTCCAGAACTCTGGCATGTGTGCATGCATGTGTGTGCATGCATTCCAGTTTTGGTACTCAGTGCTGAAAAGGTTAGCCATCACTGCTCTAGTCCAATGTTGATGCAGAAAACAAGGAGACTTCATTTACCTGAATGTACTTGCAATATATTCTTTCCATGGCCCTGAAATTATTCCAAAAATACAGAATTGGGTTCAGCTCATCCTAGTCACATTTCCTTGCAGATCTTCCCTAACAATGGAAATGAAGTCAGGCATATCAATAGAAGAGAATATTTGTAGCTGAGGGTTAAAATGTGGGATTCTTGGTGCTCTCTGAGCTTGGTTGTTTTCTTGAACACATTTCATTACCCAATTAGGTCACATCATTAGTTATCAGTGATTTTGTTATCTAGTTGGGTAATGAAAGGTTTTCAAGAAAATAACCAAATCCAGAGAGCACCAAGGACCCAAGGGTGGGTTTCTGCCAGTATGGTATGGTATGGTAATGCTTCCCGTCTGCAAAGCAACCTTGCAGGTTTTCAAGATTGTCTGGATAGATGGGCGGGTGGTCTTTTGGGGGGGGAATGGACTGCACTGCTGAGGACAGGTGCCAGACGGGATGCCAGTGACGTTGGGACCTGGGCTGTGCATGGAGGAGCCGGCGACCGGGGTGCCCTGAAGCAGCGGCAGCCAGCATGTCCTGCAAGAAGAGCTCCAAGGGCAAGGGTGGCAGCGCTATGCCCTTCTCCTCCCTGCCTGCTGCCCAGCAATGCACTGCCACCACTGCCTTGTCAGGCAGGCCAGGCAGGGGTTCGGGTGCAGGCCAGGAGGGGGCAGCCAATGGGGGGGGGGGTGCAGTGGCAAGTTCCATGACATCACCTTCAAGGTAAGCAGTGGGTGCAGACGCCACTTGGCCGGGGCAGAAGGGCTTGCCCGGTGCCCACCCAGCCACCACTTGACGGGGAGGCAGGCAAACAGACAGAGGATTGCCCTGGCATGACTGGCAGCTGGCATGACCAAGGTGGCACATCTTGGGGAGGCTTGGCGGGCGTGAAGGGCGCCTGTCTTCTCCATCTTGTCTGGAGCACGGGACAACCTTGCAACAGGCGCATCTGCCACTTGTGGAGCAAAAATGCAGCACTTAGAAGCAGTGGCGGGCTTCCAACTTTCCAAAGAAATCCATCTTTTCCCTCCCTCTTCATGGATCCCTGCCCCAATTGGAAATGAGGCGGCTGTGAAAAAAAAGGCAGTGCACCTCGGGTAACATGTTCAAACAGCAGAAGAAGGAACAGGAGAGGAGTTCCACGTGGGGCTTTTCAAACAGCTGAACTCCCCTCCTGTTCCTCAGGAATGCCGGATCAGGAGCACAAGTAATGCTGTTGCTCCTCCTGCCACCACCACTGTCGGCGCAACTCTGGAGCGACCCACCCTGCTCCCACAACTGGCAGAGCTTTTTTTCCCCCTCAGCTCAGCTCTCCTTCATTCATTCCTTCCCTCAGCACCCACCAAAGCACTGCCCCTGATTGGCTGCCCTTGCTGCTGCAATGCTCCCTCTGTGTGCCCGGCTGCCAGGCTGGCGGTGGTGGTGGCCACTGCTCCTGGGCTAGCTGTGGGTCGTGCTGCTCAGCAGGCAGAGCCCCAACTCCCCTGCCACCACCACCGCCGTGCCACCTCAGCAGCAGCACCTCCCACCTGCAGAACTGAGGCTGGGAAGAAGATCAAGAGACGTGGATCCAAAGACTCCCCCCTTTCTCCCGCCCCATAGCTTGCCTCCTTGGGTGGGACCAGGGCATGCACAGGGTGAGTGAGTTTGTGATGAACTTTAAAGTGAATGTTTGTGACTAAATGGGACAGAAAACATAGAGGGATGCAAGGGAACATGGAAGTAATCTAGTCCTTCCCAAGGCAGGAATTCTTCCTTCTCTTTGAGAGTTGTCAGTGATAGACATGAGGGAAATGGTGTGTGTGTATAAGAGAGAGAGAGAGAGTGAAAGAAAGAATGAGAAAGAGAAAGAAAGTTGGAGAGAGAGAGATAAGAAAGACAGAAGGAAGGAAGGAAAGAAGGGAGGGAAAGAAAGAAAATAGGTGGGGGAGAGAGACAAGAAGGAAGGAAGGAAGGAAGGAAGGAAGGAAGGAAGAAAGAAAGAAAGAAAGAAAGAAAGAAAGAAAGAAAGAAAGAAAGAAAGAAAGAAAGAGAACTTATGATCACAATTGAGCCCAAAATTTTGGTTGCTAAGCAAGAGCGTTGTTAAGTGAGTTTCACCACATTTTCCAACTTGGCCATGCCCACCCAGTCACATGACCGCCAAGCCACTCCCACCAGATCACATGACCACCAAGCCACTCCCACAAAACAGGCCACACCTACAGAATAGGTTCTAAAAAAATTTGAAACCCACCACTGCGATGACCCCACAGATATCTATATTGCTGTATTCCATGGTACGCATATCTCCAAAGGTCTTAAGAGAGCTGCAGTTCCAGAGCACAGATGTGTAAAATGCCTTACTTTCCATACATCCCCATGTCTGATCTTGGCTTTCATGTGCTGACATTAATGTTGATTGATGGTTTGAGCTGTTGATAAAAAAGGGGGGGACTCTATCTTTGGTTATGGGAGTAGCTAAAGCTACAGCCAAAGCTGTAGTTAGCTTGGTCTAAATCAGCAGAATCAGTCAGTTTAATATCTGTCCTTCCATTTGCTTTCATGTCACATGTAAAGTTCTTCCAAATGATTTCAGCTTCTACAATATTCTGTCTGCACATTTTACTTTCTGGAAGATGTGACCGTACAGTGCATGCAAAAACTGACTTGAGAGGTAGGAAATATTTTGAAGATAGGGACTTTTTTTTTTCATTTCTTTTCCCATAGCAAGGAGTGTCTATACACAAGATTAATTTATAAAATGTCATCTTCTGGACCATTGGACTGTTGAAACAATTGAAGCTAGTGAAGTTGTACCTTGGTCTGAACATCAGAGCAATTCACCCACCAATATTGCTAGGTTGATCTGGTAGAACTAATGATTGAGCATTATATGTAGCATGAAACATATTGGTATCTTTGTAATCAACCTGGCTCTGGGCTTAATTGTTTTCTGTTTCACACCTGTGCATGCACACCACACTAGCCTGCCAAATTAAAATTGAACCATGACACCTTATCACTGCTGGATCTTATAACATCATATCATCTTTTTAGGAAGAACAAAGGCTTGTCATTCAGTTAATTAAGTCAGGGCAAAGAGGCATATTCAGTGGACTGCAGTTTGGTAAACAAACATACCAGGGCTGGTTGTGCAAGATTTCTGAAAAGGCCCATCGAAACTAACCAGGGGCAAGTAAAGCTGTACATATTGGGCGGCATCCAGTGCAATGCATAACTTTCTCTCTGAAGAATTAATCGACCCTTCAAAAGTACTTCTATATGCGGATCCATGCTCATTTTTATATTTTTGCCAATGTTTTTCTCTTCCAGGGAATGACACATGTGACAACTGACAGCTGCAAGTGACAAGAGCAGGTGTCTGATTACACACAACATCACTGTTATTTACTGAGCTGCATCTGAACGTCTTCCAAATTAGAGAGGTTAAAAAAAAAGTAACAAGGGATGGCAAGTTGTAAGTAACCCAGGCTGAGAGCTGTTTGAACGTAGGTGCCATCTCCTATCTTTATTTACAGTTCAAACAAATCAACAAACAAAGGCTATCCTACTTTTATGATTAATTCTCTTCTCGCACCCTGAGAAGCTCAAGCCATCTCTGCAAATGCAGAGCCCAAAAGACCTATCCATCTCCAGCCAAGGTAACCAGAGGCTGCCTTCAGGCTGTAAGCTTATCTCAGGCTCCCAGGTTGCTAACCTCTCTGCAAGTCATTGCATGTCATCCCTGAATTCTCTCCCCCCACTTTCTTCTGAATGTGATATATTTTTACTTTCCTCAGCAGTAACAACCAAATCCTTATGTACAATAACTACCTGTCTTAAGTCTCAGAAGAAATGTTGGCTAAACTTGCCATTGGTGTTCCTGTGTGTGAAAGAAAGCGAGAATGAGTCCACAGCTGAGAAGATTATAGAAAGCTCGCTTCCCATTGTTCAGGATACTGCTTAAAAGTGCTATGGGCTTAGAGTCAAAGCATTGTTAGAGACCCCACACACACTCACTTTATGATCTGTTTCTGTTGCTCCCCTCTGGGAAAAGGTTTTGAAGTATTTCTAGCAGGACTTCCAGATTCTGTAACAGGTTTGTTCCCTATGCCATCTGTCTGGTAAACACGCAAGATTTGTTTTTCTCGCCATGTACATCCGATATACTACATCCAAACTAACCTGTGTTGTTTGTGTTATATAATACATGTGGGTATATATAATTTTGTATTTATTTATTTGTTTGTTTGTTTGTTTTGTTGTGTTCATTGGAGGTGGTGAGCTATATGGAACAAAGTTTCATTTTAATGTATGCTGATTTGTGTACATTCAAAGTGATAATAAAGTTATTTCTATTATTCTATTCTATTCTATTCTATTCTATTCTATTCTATTCTGAAGAAAGGCACAGCAACACTGTGAAGATGGAAAAATGCTGTATTGGGTCTTTAAACGTTACATCCTGGGAGACTCATATCACGAGCAGTCCATGCAATATTGCAACAATAGCAGAGAGTTTAAATGGGAATCCAGAAAGTTTGAGTTGTCCTGTTTGCTCCATACAAAATGGAGCACTTCTTTAGCATCAAAAGACATAAAGGAAGGCAAAAATGTGGGTCAACATTGGGATTCTGCCTACTAAATTTCTACTCTCTCTATGCATATTGCCTAGGCAATCTGCTTGCAATGCTAAGAGCCCATGTGTAACTGCAAAGTTCATATTATG
Organism: Thamnophis sirtalis; assembly: GCF_051295495.1. NCBI lineage: Eukaryota > Metazoa > Chordata > Lepidosauria > Squamata > Natricidae > Thamnophis > Thamnophis sirtalis. Next base: position 50,141,698 of record NW_028261383.1, on the reverse strand, counting down.
CCACCTAGATTTGATCATATTAGTTCTTCAGACAGAGGAATGCTACAAAGTAGGACTGCTTCGATAATAAGAACTAACCGTACTGCAATTGAGTGTAAGACAGCCTTGAATCGACTTTGGTCCTGGTGTTTCAGACTTAACCCGATGGGGGAATTGGGGTGTTCAGGCATAATCAGCAGGGGACCAGACACAGATTTCTATCCCACCGCACTCTCCTTTTCCCACTGAGACAGTCAGCAGTGGCATAGAGTATATGACCGACAAGAGTGGATTTTCTCTCTAGGAACTTCATTTAGGTTATTTGCCGCCACATCAGATGCATGCCAAGCATTTGCTCGTGCCAATTACTGGGTCTCTCATCTGGATTTGTTTATTTAACATTGCTAATCACTCCATCTTTGCTGGAAGAAGAAAGAATGAATAGAAATGATCAGCTAATTTCCTGACTGCCACAGAAAGGCCCGATAATGATGATGAGCTTTGTTGTCCCAGGGACGGAGCAAAATGGTTCAGTTCTCCTAGCAAGCGGCAGCAAAGTCCGTTGATTTCCCTCCTCCTCCCTTCCCCGTTGGCTCTTTCTTTGCTTTCCATCAATGTGAGGGGGGGGGAGAAATCCCCTTGCAGCCTGTTCAGGATATTAGGAAAGTAAAGAGGCAATCTATACCAGCAAAAGGGAGGATATTGGCCTAGATCGCCTGCAGCAGAAGTCTTCGCAGGGAGGTAATATTTTAGGGTGACGGAATTGATTGCTAACCCAGGGTGGTTGTGCGTTGTGTTCATAAAAGCAGATATATGATGAAGAAAAGCCGCCATGAAAGGCAGTGTCAGATTTCATAGACTTGTGTGTCTGAATCAATGCAGAATTCTGTTTCTCACAGCAGCCAGGCAGGGTACTTCTGGGGTGCTCTCACGCCGGAAAGAGTAACGATAAATCTTCCAAACTAATTGCCCAGATAGATCTCTTCCACATGAATTTGGAACAAACTGTCAGAGTTTGCTGCAGAAAAATCAAATCCAGAAAGCACGCACAGATAACTGATTCAGCTGGATTCATTAACTTCTTTATATACATAATAACCGATGAATAAATGTACAATACCAAGAGCAGATTCTTTCAACGTGGTAGTAGAACGCAAGCAGGAGAGAACAGTTTCATTTCAAAGTTCAGAGCAGACAGAGTCTTAAGTTTTTGTTTCAATTCTTTGCACAGACTCAGAAGGTTGCAGGCTAAACCACGCCCTGGCCCCTAGCTGTTTCAACTCCCATTGGCTGACCTTGTTGCTATGCCTATTCATTGGCTGACCTTGTTATCATGTGTCTCCCAGTCATGAATATTCTAACACAAACAAAATTTCTGAGGCTGAGACATTTTAAAGTGAATTTTGTCCCATTTTATGACCTTTCTTGCCATAGTTCTTAAGTGAATCACTGCAGCTGTTAAGTTAGTGACAAAGTTGTTAAATGATGCTGCCTTCCCCATTGACTTTGCTTGTTGGAAGATTGCAAAAGGTGATCACATGACCTCAGGATATGGTAACTGTCATAAATATGAACCAGTTGCCAAGCATCTGAATTTTGATCACACATCACACTTTCGTTAAGTGTGAAAAATAGTCATAAGTCACTTTTTTCAGCACAGTTGTAAGTTTGAATGGTCACTAAATGAACTGTGGTAAGTCGAGGACTATCTGTAATTGCATGTAAACTACTGTATTTTTCGGAGTATAAGATGCACCTTTTTCTCTCAAAAAAGAGGGTAAAAATCTGGGTGTGCCTTATACCCTGAATACAGCATTTTTTGCCTCCCAAAACCCTGCCCTCTTCACCAAAATGGCTGTGCAGAGCCTGTAGGAGGCTTTCAGAGAGCTCCTGGGGGCTGAGGAGAGCAGAAATGAGCAAAAAATGGGCCATTTTTGCTCAATTTTGCCCCTCCCCCAGCCCCCTGGAGCACTCTATAAGCTTCCTAAAGGCTATGCATGCACTTTTTTGGACAAAAAACAGGGGCCATTTTTGCAAAAAAAAAAAAAAAAAGACCAGGCAGTTTTTTTGCTCCACCACCACCCCAAATGTGCCATTTTGGGGAGGTCTGCAGAGTGCAAAAACTTTTTTTTAAATTTTCCTCTTCAAAGTCTTGGTGCGTCTCATACTCCTGTGCATCTTATACTCCAAAAAATATGGTATGTGTGTTTTAAATATTGAAATGAGTGTCTCTATTGGTTTTCAACTAGAAACAGTGATAGAATAAACTTTTTCAAATAAATAAAGCAATCTGCTGTAGGTTATATGTACTGTAGCATCTGTTCTACTCACTAAACACTTTTGAAAAAGAAATATATTTATCCAAGCCTGCTTTCTGAGTTTTAAATCAATCCTTTCCTTTTTCTGCCGAAAAATGAAGGCTGTGTGTTTAAATGCCTTGTTTTTATTATTATGAATTTCAAATCATAATTCAAATTATGAATTTCAATCCCAATCCCAATCCAGTAACTCATTTAATTCTAAATAATGAAGTGCTATTTGATTTTCATATTAAGAGATGCAAGATTATTTCTGAAAACTAAAAAAGCAACACAGTTTCTGTCAAATTAATGTATGAGGTAAATTAACCCTCGTTAGGAATAAGCACCTACAGCACAGACTATCAACTGTGAAAATAACATGTGTCCACAAGCCACCAACCATATTTTCTTCACTCCTCATTAACCAAAATCACCAGAATATTTATGGTTATCTGGCTCTTATACTTCAACTACTAACACCTTTTACAAAATAAATAAATAAATGGTAATAATTTGGATTTAGCAAGTGTTAAGGATTTTGAAGTTTGATAGGATGCCACAAAAACATAATAGAAGGGATATTCTGTATTGTATGCATTATTTTGATTATCTGATTATTTTGAATAAGAATAATGGCCAAATTTCACTCTTCATTAAACTGATGATACTGCAGCTTCCCTTTTCTATCTTTGTTACCTCGTTTGTTTAATTTAATTCATGGATTTGTCAAGCCTGACAACTTCTAGGAGTTGCTGCTAACAGAACGATGAATTTTATTTCGATGTTAGTGTGATCTGCCACCATAGGTGTAGGCTAGTTTTATCAATTTGTAAGAGCTTATACGTTTCTATGAACTCACAGTTATTTCTACAAATGCTTTACACCATCAACTGATACAAACAGTGCTGAATTAGATATACTACTTCCTTACCTCTGATTCCATGTTGCCATACAGTTGGCAAGTCTTCAGTACCATCCCTGATGATTATTATAGTATAGACATTAGGCAGTTGAGTGTCAGTTTTTCAAAATGGCAACTCCGTTAAAGGTAACCCTTGACCACATTAAGTGACTGCTCAAAATTACAATGCTGCTGAAAATAATGATTTCACACTTGTGGCCATTGCAGAATCACAGTGGTTGTTCCAAAGGTGCTTTCTGAAAAGGCAACTGGCCTTGTTTTTCCTTGAAGACATTTTGCTTCTCATCCATTAAGCTTCTTGGATGTAAAGTGAAACAGCTTCAAGGAAAAGCAAATCCCAGCTGCCTTTCCAAAGAGCACCTTTGGGACAACCATGACCTGGATAATTGAGAATCTCCATAGACAGGCCCAGTGGTTACATTATTGTAATTTGGATGCTGGAAACCAGGATATATTTACAATAGTTGGAGCATCCCAGGGTCACCATCTCCAATTTTCCTAGTTGCATGGGTGCAATCCTACCAGTTTAGCAGCCAGTTCGCTGAGAGCATGCTAATGTGTGTGACCTGCACTGCGCGTGCACAGTACACAGGAAAACAGCTGAAATGTGCCAATCCACTCTGCCATGTCTATCATCTGGGCTAAAAAACAAGGAAATATAGGGAGTATAGCCCAAGGGCGGGCCCAATTGAAGGTTGGAGCGAAGCGGTTCACTCTCAGCTGATTTTTGGAGCTACAGGTATGCCCAAACCAGTAGAATCCCACCTCTGCCCAGCTGGCTTTTGAAAGCAAAGAGAATGGGAAAGGGCAAATGGCAAAGATAGCAGGGAAGGTCAAAAATCAATGCTTCATTTAACAATCCAGGCAAAAAAAGATTGTAAAATTGGATGCAGATGTCTCATTTAATTATTGACCATATAATGTAAGAATGAATTTTCTGGCCTTAACTGTGATCGTGTCTTGAGAACTCCCTGTATTAATTATTTTATTTATTTTTTAAAATTAAATTTAGAGGCCACTTAACTGCAGATATTTCCTGGATGCATGCAGTTAAGTAAAGAACAATCAAATAGGAAAAAAATATTTACATCCAGGAAAGAAAAACTGCATAACACACTAAAATAAAAAACTGACTTGGATTCAATATACCTGAAAGGCTGGTAGAATGATTAGGGTTTCAAGGACTTCCAGTATATTCCAGTATATTCCAGGATGGAAGCAGTATAGATCCCTGAAGGTTCCAGAGGCAGGTGACACAACTGAGAAGGTGGACTTCCTGGACTGAAAAACACTATCAAAACCACTATTTCCAGGGCTGAGCCACTCATCTCACATTAAAGCTGCATTTCTGAATTAGAATAGGCTGCTGCTGCTGTGATGTTAGCATGTTAGTGGTCTCCCTCTCAGATCCTGTTATACCTTTAAAAATTATCATTAAGTCAAATGTGGAATTAGTTTTTCATGCTTAATCAAATGCACTTCAGAAGAAGTTTATTAAATCTCACATCTCCACTCCCAGGGGGCTCACTTAGGAAGTCCACCTCATAATCCTCGATGTTTGAAGCCAATGGGCTTGAAAGTGCTTTTTACTCTCCACCAGCTTGCAGCCACACTGTGGTTTTACCTATAAGTCTTTTACTGCTCGCACAGTAATTTAGAAGAAAGGAATGCATGGATTTTAGCTTGACTAACTCTGTTTAAGCTACCATTTCACTATGCCATTGCAGAGTTCATCTAAGCTTTTCTAGACTTCTAATTCTGCACATATGGTTATCTTGGTCCCAAGAGAAATTGCAGAACAGGCTCTCTGCCAAAGGCTACTTTGATATGTCGAAGGTTCATAGTTTCACAAATAATGAAAAAAGGAAAGTTGTAGTCCTGGATCCTCCCTTGGGGACCTACCCAGAGTAGAATGAAATAAATGGATGTGTTCTCTGGGCATTGGAAGTTTTGCTTTGGTTTCACTATAAAAAAGATGATTAGTGGCAGGGCCCATGTAGTAGAACAAACCACAACTGAAATTGAAGAAAACTCTTCCTCAATATAGCAATAGCACTTAGACTTATATGTCACTTCACAGTGCTTTACAGCCTCTCTAAGTGGTTTACAGAATCAGCATATTGCCCCCAACAACCTGGGTCCTCATTTTACTGACTTCAGAAGGATAGAAAGCTGAGTCAACCTTGAGCCAGTAGGGATCGAACTGCTGGCAGTCAGCAGAATTAGTCTGCAATACTGCATTCTAACCACAGCTCCTAGAGTTGAGAAGGCCTTTTCATATTCACATTGTAGTATTTCTACATAAAACTATTAGGCGTCATGATTCAGAACTTCCATTGTGTGATGGATGGCATGCCATTTTACTGCTGTCTACCTTCTAGAAAAGAGTTAATATCCTCGAATATTCCCCAATTTTGATAAAGGGACGGATAAAGGAGAAACAGTTTAAATTAAACTCAGATTGGATGGAGGTGCTGATGGAAATGATAAACTGGATTTAGGAATCAAAAGGAAATCTGAATGGGTTCCTCACTGCTAGAAGAGTAGATCCCAGTGGCTATGGGTAAGTCCTTGACTTACAACCACAATTGAGCCCAAAATTTCTGTCACTAAGTGAGACATTTGTTAAGTGAGTTTTGTCCCATTTTACAAGCTTTCTTGCTGTAGTTGTTAAGTGAATCTGGCTTTCCCATTGACTTTGCTTGTCAGAAGGTTGCAAAAGGTGATCACATGACCCCGAGACACTGCAACCGTCATAAATATGAACCAGTTACCAAGCAGCTAAATTTTGATCACGTGACCATCGGGATGTTGCAATGGAAGTAAGTGCGAAAAACAGTTATAAGTCACTTTTTAAACTGCTCTTGTTACTTTGAACAGTGATTAAACAAACTGTTGTAAGACAATGACTTCCAGTACTGTATTTATAGGGTTTGAGAAACATAGGCAGAGTTGCAGAGTGCTTGCAACCTTTTTCTCACCAAGTGGAAGATAGCAACAGTTACTATATTTGTACCAGATTACCCTTAAAAAGGGCAGTATTCGGCAGTTCGAATCCCTAGTGCCGTGTAACAGAGTCAGCTCCCATCATTTGTCCCAGCTTCTGTCAACCTAGCATTTCAAAAGCATGTGAAAATGCAAGTAGAAAAATAGGGAACACCTTGGTGGAAAGGTAACAAGGTTCCGTGCTCCTTTGGCATTTAGTTATGACCACGAAGACATCTTTGGACAGCACTGGCTCCTCGGCTTTGAAACAGAGATGAACATTGCCCCCTAGAGTCGGGAAGAACTAGCACATACGTATGTGCGAGGGGAACCTTTACCTTTTACCTTAGCCTTAAAAAGTGTCCAAAGATTCCATGATGCTTAATGCAGTGGCCAGGCTTTTGACTGGGTAAAAGGATAATATCATGCCTCTGTTGAAAAATCTGCACTGTCTACTGGGTACAATCTGAAGCTTTGATGTTAAAGTTCAAAGCCTTAATTTATCTGAGGAATCATCTCTGTGGCTGTGAATCTATGAATCTTGAATCAGCAGGGAAGGGTCTTCTAAAGACGCTTTGCTGAGAGAAGCTCAGTTATGGAGCACATGAAAAAGGACTTCCTGCTGGGTAGCTTCCTAGCTACAGAATGAGCAACCTGAGGAGAAGCATTTGACTTCCATTCTCTCAGAAGAGGGTTAAAAACTAAGCCAAGCTTTCAACTGAGAATTATCGTGACTTATTTTAATGTTGGTTTTGATTTTAACTCCGTTTTATTATATGCTGTCATTTTTATTGTTGAAAGCCATCTCGAGTACTGGTATTAAGTCAGAGTAAAAGTGAAGTAAGAGCCAGTTTGGTGTAGTGGTTAAGGCATCCTGGTAGAAGTCAGGAGACTGTGAGTTCTAGTTTTACCTCAGGCACAAAGCTAGCTGGGTGAACTTGGGCCACTCACCTTCTCTCAGCCCTAGGAAGGAGGCAATGGCAAACCATTTCTGAAAAACCTTGCTGAGAAAACTGCAAACACTTGTCCAAGCAGTCTCTGAGAATCAGACACAACTGAATGGAAAAACATAAACAGCATATGAGTAGCCATTATCAATGTAGGTGTCAGCCTCTGCTTCGCTGCTGCTTTTCGGCTGCCATTGAAACGGGGAGGGGGGGCATGGTATTTGGGAGGGGAATCATTATGTACTGGAGGATTGTTATTAGGAGCTGTCCTGACCATCTATCTGCGCATGTGGAAGAAGGGAGTTTCTGGCCAAGGCCAACTGTCCAGCATTCCAGCCTGATGATGTTTTTTGAAGACATCTCCCACCTGACGGTTGGGTGAATTATTATTGGACTATGAAATGGGGTGCCAAGGGGAGAGGATTGAATTTTACATGATATCTATTGCTTTCGCGCCTTTTTACTCAGACTCAGCTTTGCTTTGCTACTCATCGTTTGTAATTAGTAAAAGTACACTTAATTCTGAAGCATGGAGTTGAGTGGTTTCTTTCTTGATTATTAAACAAAGGAGCACCTGACAGTAGGAAGAGATATTCTGTTTCTATGGTGGCCAGCTAGCTAACAAGGGAAAGTCTGCAAGAAGGGCTGGAGAAAAATGTTACTTACCTTCTCATATTTTTCATAGCTAAAAGCTATTGTTATGAATTTAGCAATAGCACTTAGACTTATATATTGCTTTAGAGTGCTTTAGAGCCCTCTCTAAGCGGTTTACAGAGTCAGCATATTTTCCCCAACAATCTGGGTCACCACCTCGGAAGGATGGAACCCTGAGTCAACCTTGAGCCTAGTGAGATTTGAATTGCCAAATTGCAGTCAGCCTGGAGTCAGCAGAAGTAGCCTACATTACTACACTCTAACCACTGAGCCACTATGGCTTACCTAATACGGATATATATCTAAATATGGATATATTTGTCCAATGCCTGCTTGCTTGCCATCAGCTAAGACTATCTAGTAGTCACCTTCTTTCAAATCCATCCTGTTTGGTTTCCATTGCTACATATTATGGAAGCAGATTCCATAATTTAACTTTGTAGCATGTGAAGAAGTACCATTTTTTTTTTTTAAAAAAAAATATCCCTTGCTATATTTTCTATCATTCAGATTCCTAAAGGATGATCTCAACACTTAACCTCATGGTAGAAAGCAAAAATACCCTCCACATTAACCACAGAGCCAAGGTGGCGCAGTGGTTAAAAGCAGCACTGCAGGCTACTGCTAGATCAGCAGGTCAGCGGTTCAAATCTCACCGGCTCAGGGTTGACTCAGCCTTCCATCCTTCCGAGGTGGGTAAAATGAGGACCCAGATTGTTGGGGGCAATATGCTGACTCTCTGTAAACCGCTTAGAGAGGCCTGAAAGGCCTATGAAGCGGTATATAAGTCTACTGCTATTGCTATTGCTAAAACATTTCATTCACCCTAAATCTCTTTGATAATCACTTAGAATTCTTACATGCTACTGATGTGAGTATGTACTGTAATACGCTTTAGCCCAGCACTATGGATTCTGCAGAACAGAATATCCCCTGAGTACGGTTGATCAGCCAAGAAGAACAGCAATCAAATAGTTCACAACAGGAATGACTTCCATTTCTTTAACCGTATGATTAGAGTTAAATCTATTCCACCCCTGACTTCTCTTTTCTGAGCTAAACAGATTGATTGAGACACAACTTAGAAACACCAGGCTTATTTATTGCAAATACTAATTATCCCCAGAGAAAATTATCTTAGAAATATCAGGTAGCAATCATCAAGGACCAGTGATGTTTAAAATAAACATAGCATCTCAACTATCTCTGTGCATCCCAACATCTATCAATGCATTTTTTTTTTATGCTCAAATCCAAGTTTGTTCTCTTTTTCCTTTCATCTCCCCCCTCCGCTTCCCTATAGCACATGCACAGGCAATGACTGGCAAATCTCATTTGAGTTGTCTGAACAGTATTGGATTTTATTTTTTGAAATTCTTAATTAATTAAATCGTGTACATGGATCATTGTGGCAGGGTCATTGGTCTTCTGCATTCCAACTTATTCAACCAACTCAGTTCTCTTAAAGTTCATCATCAGTCAGCGGAATGACTGTGTTTAATATTACTACCAAGGACAAGTACAGGAAAAATAGTGGTGCCATTGCTCCATCTGGAAGTGACGGGCTGCAACTTTGAAATATGCCATCCATATGTGCATTTAATATTGAACAGGCAAAATGTTATCTATCTAACTCTGCCTTCATGCATGAGAAGAATAATGTTGGATGACACTATGGAAGCACATCCATGTGTACACGCATGCACTTGTATGCATCCACAGCAGAGGTGTGTTCCTATCAGTTCGGCCGAACTGATAGTAACTTGGTGGCCTGGGTCACTAGAACCGGCAGCGACCCAGGCCTGCCATGTCACTGAACTGGTTCTCCTATGGAGCTGCCATCTTGATTTTTGGCTCTGTGCTTTCTTTGCAGAAATGGGGGGGGGGGTGTTTGCATTTTTTTAATGTTTTGCACATATGCTGATCTTTTTATGTGGGAATGCATGCACAGCATGTGTTTGGCATGCGAGCGAAGCGATAGATAGATAGATAGATAGATAGATAGATAGAAGAGAGAGATGATAAAAAGATATCTGTGAGAGATAACTACATGTACATTTATTAAGAAAGTGCCATTTCCCATTCTGTTCCATATTGATATTCCCCTTGTACAGCCCATTCCACACCATTCATCATATATTACAATTAAGCCTGATTTCTTATCTTTTTATTGTACCCACTGTCTCCATTTAACTCACAGAATATGAATATGAATTTTGTTCGGTTAACATATCTAAAGATTTATGAATAGGTGAAAAATATTAAGCTGCGTGATGATTAATTCCAAAACACGTGGCTCTATATTACACTTTCATTGTTCCTTTTTGTCTTAGTTGCATAAATCAAACAGTTCTGCGAACAGAATTTTGCAGGGTTTTAAAAAAACCCTCCAAATTGCTCTGTTACTACCAACTTTTCCTTCCTATATTTAGTCATTTTGGAGGAAGGTCAGCCTTGTGATTCAAGCTGCCACATTATGAAGCCACTTAATGACAGAGTTGGTTGGCAAGTATTGTAATGAATGTTCATAGAAGACAGTCGGCATCAAAGTTTCATTGTCTCAGGCAATCATTCTGTGAAGTAGCTTCTCTCTGCATTGCTACTGACAATGCTACAGTTGTTCATGCTTATTCTCTAACTTTCACTCAATTGGCAACCTTAAGGCAAAGCCCCTCCTTCATGTATTTTAGCACCCAAAGCTTCCAAAGTCGCGAAGTGGCTGTCTGGTGAGCTAAAAATAAGGGGGCTGCTGTGGGAGGGGGGATATGCTGGATAAAGCAGGTGGCTATAAAAAGGCTGCCATGAATAAACTCATTTGAAATTCTCTAGTGGCATCTTCCACAAAGTAACAATTTGAGAGTTTTCAGAATTACTTTTCAACCTCTGCCATCATACAGCACAAGAGGCGACATAATGCAGGAGCCGTTCATGACAGAACTGTGATCATTCCAAAAGCTTTAGCTACGCTGTAATTAAGAATGGCTGACACAGCTAAACAGACACAACTCTAACACAGGTCCCCTGCACAAAAATTGTTGTTCTTGGTAGAACATCTGTTCTTCAGCACTCCAAACTTTGACATATTTATATGTAGTAGTTCCCACTGGTTTTCCTGCATCTTACCTCCCTATATTTGTTTGACATTAAGAAAGGAGAGGGAGAAACGGAAGAATGTATTTTTGGAAGAATGTATTTTCCAGTAAAAAAGGGATGCAGTTCCTTTTTGCAGCTTCTTTCAAAGGGGCTTTCAGTAAAGAAAAAAATGTACATAGAATGTGGCGGGAGGTCTTCCCACAATAGAGAGAACATGATTGAGATATTAGAGACTTTTCTCTGTAGCTCTTGTTCTGACCGAGGCTTCCCAAAAGCATGAAGCAAACTTCTTGTCCCGACAAAAAACCCTTTTATTAATTTACTGTATATTCTGCTCATTCACCTCCAACAAAGTCTTTCAAGGGAGGATTTACAGTCACAGATCTTATCTGGCTTGGAGAGTTGCCAGACCGATATCTACAAAATTTGGCAAGGAGTCTCAGAAAATCACGAACCAATTAAGTGAACTAATTGTCTCCTGCAAACTCCCCTCCCCTTTTGCTCCTCTTTTATTTCCTCTGGGAGGGGCTATTCATCATCCACCTGTGGCCTTACTCTCAAGTTGACCCCTGTTCTTTAACTGTTCCTTTCATCTGGCAACTCTGTGCATGCACAGGCTCCAGCTGTTTGTCTGCCTCAATGATGTCTGACTCTGAAGGCAGCTGATAACTGGCATACGGCTCTGGCTCCTCTCTGCCTCCAACACAGATCCCTCATCAGAGCCTTTCCCAGATTTCAGGACCGGCCCAGGTTCCTTCCCAACCTCCTCACTGTCCGAATCTGCTGCCAGATCTGCTCTCTTCACAGTTTCCTTTCAGAGAAGGTGTCTCAGGAGAAGAGACAAGAATATTGGAAGTTGGCTACAGAAAAGGTGTCAAAAGAAGTAGTTTTCATTTTTTCATAAGGCGATGTGTTCTGAGATGGGGACTCCTGGTAAGACAAAGGATGGCAGTAGATCATCTGACCATCCTGAAGATTATCTAAATAACCTCCTGGCCCAGATTGTATACATTTCAAGGAAGAGAGCCCTTATAATGGGAGAGTTTTAAATACCATAATTTTTGGAATATAAGATGCATCAAGATTTTGAAGAGGCTAATTAAAAAAAGTTTTTGCACTCTGCAGTCCTCCCAAAAACAGCCGTTTTTCGCAAAAACAGGCCCATTTTTTGTCAAAAAAAGGGCATGGATAGCTTTTAGGAGGTTTGATGGGGGCCAAAAATGAGCAAAAAATGGGCCCGTTTTTGCAAAAAACAGGCCTGTTTTTTTGTCAAAAAAAGGGCATGCATAGCCTCTAGGAGGCTTATGGAGTGCTCCTGGCAGTGGTGGGTTTCAAAAAATTTTAGAACCTCTTCGGTAGATGTGGCCTGCTTTGTGGGAGTGGCTTGCCAGCCATGTGACTGGGTTGGAGTGGCTTGCCAGCCATGTGACTGGGTGGGCATGGCCAACTTAAAATGTGGTGAAGCTCACTTAACAACGCTCTTGCTTAGCAACCAAAATGTTGCCTCAGAAACTCTGGCATTTGAAGCATGCAAGTCTTAAATCTGTCAAGTTACAAGACCCTTGCACCCCTAACTCTTAGAAAAAAACCCCCAGAGGTGTGCAAACATGACAGCTTTAAGACTTGTGGACTTCAACTCCCCGAATTCCTCCTCTCGCTCTTCATCTTGATGATGTGCGCACAGGTGGGGGGAGGGAGCTGGAATCGGTTCTAAATGGCACTGTAGATTTGTGGAACCTCTTCTATAGAAGAGGTTAGAACTGGCAGGAACCCACCCTGGCTCCTGGGGACTGGGAGGGCAAAAATTGTCACTCATTTCTGCCCTCCTCAGCCCCCAGGAGCACTCTGGAAGCCTCCAAAAGGCTATGCACAGCCATTTTGCAAAGGGGGCAGGATTTCGGGAGGCCAAAAATGCTGCATTCAGTGTATAAGACGCATCCAGATTTTCACCTTTTTTGAGGGGAAAAGGTGCATCTTATACTCCAAAAAATACAGTACCTGGAAATCTGTTGGAAAATCTGTCTTGACCAACACAGCAAGGTCTCCACTTTCCGGAGCCCTGAAAAGGATGACATTGGTGCTGCTCTAGTGATCCTAACCAATATGGAAGCGCTGATTGAGGAGTTAAACCAGGAGACTTTAAGAGAAATTAATTCCTACAGAAAGAGGAATTGGAGAATATCTATACATCGTGGCACGCCAAAACCGCGCTCGTCAAAATAGCGGTGATAAAACCGTGTCGCTAAAGCCGCGACGTTATCACCGTGCGTCATCACCGCCGCGACAACCGTGCGGCGACAGAAGGGCGCTTTAAAACAGCGCAGCGGCAGAAAGCCGATTTAAATTAAGGTTAGGATTAGGCTTAGGGGTTTGCTTTAGGGTTAGGTTCAGGGTTAGGGTTAGATTTAGGGTTAGGTTTAGGGTGCTGAGTGCTTCAGAAGGCGTGGATTTGCCCTCCGTCCTTATGTCAGCGCGGTAAGGTCGCATTTGCTTTAGCGATTCGGACGGCACGGATTAGGGTTCTCACTTATGTCTCCGCGGATAAGGGCTTCGCGGTATTGTGGTGGAACCCCTATACATGCACATTAAATTTCAGGAAAGCCACTTTAACAAACCCTAGTAGAGTACTAAGCAGGTTCTTAATGGACAGAAGTCTTCAGGTTGGAAGGACTATAGAAGAGTTGACCATCTCTCAAAAATAAGTTCCTACAAGTACCGTTCCAATGAGAAAACAATTGGAAGAGAACATAAATACAGGTAGTCCTCAACTTATGACCACAATGAAGCCCCCATTTTTTGCTGCTAAGTGAAACATCTGTTAAGTGATTTTTGCCCCATTTTATGACCTTTCTTGCCACATTTGTTAAGGGGATCACTGCAGTGGTTAAATTAGTAACACGGTTGTTAAGTGAATCTAATTTTCCCCATTGGCTTTGCTTCTCAAAAGGTTGCAAAAGGTGATCACAGGACCCCATCCTCCGGGGATCCTGCAACCGTCATAAATGTGAGTCAGTTTCCAAGCATCCGAATGTAAATCGCATGACTATGGGGATGCTGCAAAGGTTATAAATGTGAAAAATGGTCATAAGTCACTTTTTTCAGTGCCATTGTAACTTCAAATGGTCACTAAGCGAATACTATGGTGGACAAGTAGCTTTCGAGTGATTTAAAACTTTTTTAAAAATAGGTATAAAATAGTTACTAGCCTAGAACGGCTAAAACACAAGAGAAACATAAGCTCACAAGATGTCAGAAAGAGCTCTCTTGGTTATACCAGTATATCACAAGGATTTCAGCAGTTTATGGGATTTAATAAAAAAAAACACGACACCCAAGATGTTTTCTTTTTATTACCCTGGCACAGCAAGGCAAATTCTGGTTTCAGGCACTGTTTCATTACAGCACATTAAAGCATGTATTGAATCTCTGCAACACTGCTGCTCATTGACTAAGTCACACGGGTGCCAATGCCAATAGCACGCACAAAAACCAGGGCAGATCGACCACTTTAAAATCTGCAAGTATTTAAAAGTTCTTTAAAAGCTGGTGCTCGCGGCCTGCAGATGGTGCCAATTTTCATGTTATCCATTAAATCTGCAGGAGTGCTGCTAAACTTCAGAAATTAGTGCTTAAATATGTATATATAGATAGTGCTTAGACACAGAAAGTGGTCAAGGCAATTCAGGGCACATTCTGAACAGATTTTCTTCCGAATGCCAGTTCTCAGTCAGCTGCTAGGACCCATATGCTCTGCAGAAAGCTCATCCTAACAGCAGACCCCACAGATGGCAACACTTCTAAACAGGAATGCAAGCAGAGCTGTCCCTTGGCTTCGGTACTTGTTAAATAGCCACCATTTTCAATTGTCTCTGGTGCAGTGTTTGATGCTAACATGTCTAAAAGAGCATCTTCTCCTCTTGCAACTATGTTGAAAGACATCTGTAAATGTTGGGGATTCTTCTTACTGTCTACACCACCATGGCTTGCAGATTTCAGGCCTTCTCTACAGTAGATGTTCCTTGGTGGAAAGCATTTGTCTCTGTGACAAGCCAGGATCCAATGCTGAAATATTTTAAGCTTTTTTGGAACCTACGTTTTATGGTGCCTCAGCAGTTAGTCTAACCCCCTTATTAGACATTCTAAATTGATTATCAGCTGTTTTTATCTTTATGTTATGTTTTAATGCTTATCATAAATAGAATAGTATAGAATAGAGCTGGAAGGGACCTTGGAGGCCTTCTAATCCAGCCCCCTGTTCAAGCATGAGAACGTATACCATCTCAGACAAGTGACTGTCCAGTCTCTTCTTTAAAACCTCCAGTGATGGAGTGGCCACAATTTCTGGAGGGAAGCTGTTCCACTGGTTAATTGTTCTCACTGTTAGGAAGTTTCGCCTTAATTCCAGGTTGCTTCTGATTTGTTTCCAAGCCCTCTGGTGCTTTGGAGAATAATTTGACCCCTTCTTCTTTCTCTTTAAAGCAAATCATCCTCGGCTTTAAAATAAAGAACCATATATAAAAATTTACTTAATCAAGATATTATGATAAACATCTTTGGGAAATTCAACATGGCAGAAGTCACTACTGTTATGGGGAACAATCAAGAATTTCAAATGGGTGCTGAAGAGCCATTCCACACTATACTAAATATCTATAATTTTGGATTATGATGTTGATTAATAGAAGATCTGGGCATCTGGGTTTAACTCCCATTCTTTACTAATGCTGGGTGCTTTGGGGGGATGTGAAGGTAGATGGGTGCAGAAAGGAGTGGCTGTGGCATGACAAATCTTTGCACATAGATGCCTTACCTGAACCTGGAAAGGGAATTGGATATGGACCACCTGCCATGTGGCGATGAACAGTACATTGAGAGTCAGCTTGGTGTACTGGTGAAGGTATTGGCCTAGAAACTGGGAGACTGGGAATTCTAGTTCTGCTTTAGGCATAAAAGCTATCTGAGTGACTTTGCATTAGTCATTCTCTTTCAGCCCAACCCACTTCACAGGAGTATTGTGGTGAAAATAGAGGGAAAAAGGAATTATTGTGTATGTTTGTCCCCCTGAGTTACTTACCAAGTAATAAAAGACAGGAAAAAAATCTGTAAATAAACATACAGCGTATACCTATTAGTGGCTTTGAATTTCAAAAGCAACTTGATAAATAGATGGCTCTTGGGGGATAATATTGTTTAAGTTAATAGATGAAAACAAATTCCTGAGTATGATTCAAATGCAAGTCATTTACTGGTGAATGTTAAGGAAGGGCTTGGGGAAAAAAAGCAATTTATAGCTGACATTTGAGTGGATATTGCTTTTATTTTTTTAGGATAGTCAATTATGGTAGGTGTTTTATTTGTTCTTTAATTTTATTATTATTATATACTTTATTCATTAAACATGAAACTCAGCCAACTGAACATTCAAAAATGCATTACAAATACCAGTGACTGGTGCTAATGGTTGATACAGTTTGCTGCCAGCGTCCTAGGTATCAACCAAGGACCTTCTTACAATATAAGATGTTCCAAGTAGCACAGTTTTTTGCAGTTCCGCTGGTGTTATTGCAGGAAGCTGCAATTTGTTGATGTATCTTGTAAAATTCCTGGACACTTGGGGCACTTGGCCCTGATGACAATGGGTATCACTGTTACATGCTTCATCCATAGCCGTGTAGTTTCAATGGCCAGGTTGCAATATTTCATTATTTTTTCTAGTATTTTTTCTTTGACTCTGGCATCTCCAGGAACAGCGATATCAATAAACTGTACACTTCAGCCCTCTACAACTGTGATATCTGGTGTGTTTACTCCAAATGACGATCCGTTTGTACTCAAAAGTCCCACAAGATCTTCACCTTCTCATTTTTGATACCTTTTTCTAGTTTATGTTCCCATGACTTTCTGGATACAGGTAAATCATATGTTTTACATAATGACCAGTGGATTAATTTAGCAACTTGGTCATGTCTAGCTTTGTAATCAGTTTGTGTGATTTTGCTGCATTCACATATTAAATGTGAAACAGTTTTGACTTTGTTATTGCAAAGTTGGAAGTTTGGGTTGTCAGTGGATTTTTATATCTTCGCTTTCATGGCATTAGTTTGTAGTGCTTGTTCTTGAGCAGCCAGTATTAAACCTTCCATTTCTTTCTTGAAAGTTCCCATCTTAAACCATGTCCATGTCAAGTTGTCATCATTTATGATAATGATGATGAAGATGACTTTTTACACTTATGAAAAGCTGTGACACAATTCATACACTTGTATATTGCATAACTAGAACTTTAGAGGTACTTTACTTCTGTATTTAAATATAGTACAGTGTTGTGGCCCAGCAGGATCCGGTTGAACTGCTGATGGACTTGGATAGCGAGGAACCATATGAGTCTGCCATGGAATATGTATGTGGAGGACCCTGGGCAGGGTTCAGACTCAGAGCAGGAACCAGAGAGGAGGAAGACAAACACTTTTTTTCCTGACTTACCTCTTTGAAATCTTGGTCCATCTTATACACCAGTGTGTCTTATAGTCCGAAAAATACAGTAATTTGGGCAATTTAAATGTCTACAAGAAAAGCTCAGAGATCATCAAGGAAGCCTTGCTTGCAAGTTTCTCTGGTCCCCCACCTCTAATGTAGTCTGCTTCAAATGTGCTGTGCTTTAAGTCATTGACTTTCCAGCAAAGTCCCACGGCAAGTTGAAGAAGGATGCTGTGGGTTTTATTGCCCTGTATGAAATTAGTCTTGCTTCAATTCCTTCCCTCTGAACCACCCTCTGCTTTATTCTCCAAATTATCATGCCACCTTTAGGAGGATTTTAAAGAGAGTAGAAAGAGGTCTGTCTCAAATGCCTTTCCCAAATATAATTAATTGTTATTA
Organism: Thamnophis sirtalis; assembly: GCF_051295495.1. Classification (NCBI taxonomy): domain Eukaryota; kingdom Metazoa; phylum Chordata; class Lepidosauria; order Squamata; family Natricidae; genus Thamnophis; species Thamnophis sirtalis. The sequence continues at coordinate 50,123,942 of NW_028261383.1, read as the reverse complement.
CTCTATAAACCCTTTCCATAAAATATATAATTATTGATTCCCATCATTACAAACAACCCTGATTTCTCCACGGAGTGATGTCATAAATATTTCCTGTCACTTTAATCATTTCTATCATCTCATGCTTTCCAAATCAAAGGGAGCAAGCTGTTTAATCCCCCCCCCCAATTTTGTCTTCCTACATATCTTCCAGAAGCCTCCTTCACACACAGAATGAAAACAGATGTTATATCCTGCTTAACTCTGGCAAGCCTAATCTGTTAACTTAAGCAAGAGTGTTAACTGTGGTGCATGAATCCACAGGAACTAGATTTTGGCACTTCTACGCACCTAATTTTTTCTCAGTACTTTCTTAGTACCTTGCCCAGATTTTTTGATCCAGCCTTGAGAGTTGAGGCTGACATTCTCCCGTCATATCTACTTTCACATATTATTATTTTTCTTTTAATGATCATGTAAATCCCTTGTATCGGGGTGGTATTGGGGCAACTGAATGGAGCTCAAGTGTTTACTGGCTGGATGCCCTTCCTGACACCTATGCAGAATTCACAGTAGACAATTACTCTTTACTCAGAGAGAGAGAAATATCTGCTGCTACCTAATATTAAATTCAAAACCTCCTGATTGGACGTGAGAGCTCCACCTTTAGGCCACTGTATCTTTAGAAGATGCCAAAAATCTCATCCACAGGATGTCATGACCATGGAGATTTTGAAGTTTTTTGTTCCAGTTCACTATTTTTAAAGATTATTGTGAAGATATTGAGCATTAGGGCACTAAGATGTCTAAGAAATTTGTGGATGTGATGTTGTCAATCCTTCCTTTGTCAATAGAGCCAGCCCAGTGAGATTTGAATTCTTTCACTCCGCTTCCCTTCTGTTGTTGTCTTGAAAGTTCTCAGTTAATCACAGTTCATCATGTTGTCCATACTGTTATTAATGGTAAGTCTGGTTTCTTTAAATGAACCATCTTTGTGAACAATAGTGTGAAGTTGATTCATTTCAAACTGAATCTAATTAAAATTAACACAGAGGCAACATGACAAGGTGCAATGAATGAAAGCTGGAAATGAAAAAATTTAATATCCTTCTTTGAGCTCAGTCTTTTTCTTCACACTTTAGCTGATGGGAATGATAAATGCATGAAGACAAAGATGCTTGGCCATTGAACTATGTTGCCGATCCATAATGATGCTAAACTGTTTCCAAAAAAAGAAACCGTTTTCTAGTAAAAAAAGGAAATGGATGAAAATTTTCATGTAGCAGATGCCAATTAAAGTGATTGTCATCACACCCAAAAGAAAAAAAAGGCCTTGGCTTTGTTTTTCGATTTTGTTTTTTTGTTCATTGCACCAGTATTCAGTATGGCATCTGCAGTGCAAAATACTCATACCTAATTTCTAACAAAAACTTGGAATCATAATTGCAATGAGTGCAAACTGCTAGCAGAAAGTTGATTTATTTATAATACAAAGTTTTTGGACAGAATAAAAAATACAAAGGGATTAAATGAAAGCCACTAGCTCTTATATTGTCCACCTGCATGAATGGCAAGGCCATTTAACACTAGAAAGGTGTGCCCTGCACTAAATTTAATGTGTACTTAACTCCATGTCTCTTGTTTCCTGGTAACTATTCATTTCATTGACAAAAAGGGTTCTCTAGAAGCATCTGTCATGATTTAATACAATTGACCTTCTGTATGAGACAGACTTCCCTTCAATAAATACAAGTTATTCAAATACTTCTCGGAAAACCATTTAAGTTCATTCATAGTCTGTTGCAGCAAACATGCCAAACAAGATGTGTGATTCTTTGAAAACTAACAAATAAATTTTCACCAGAGTGAGACCTTCTGGATGGGTTCACTGAGGATCCTTAGGTTGATTTGAAAGTCCCCTGATTTGACTTCCACCCATATTTGGATTCAGAAACATGGATTTGTGTCTTGCTTTGAAATCAACTAACTAGAAACCAACTATTCTGTTTCCTCGAAAATTAGACCTCCCCAGATAATAAGCCCTCCCCAAAAATATTGCAACACAGCAGCAGCCATGAGGTGACCACGCTCACTGCCTCCAGCACCTCAAAAATAATAAGACCTCCCCAAAAATAAGGCCAAGTGCTTATTTTGGGGGTCAAAAGAAAATAAGATCCTGTCTTATTTTCGGGAAAACATCGGTAACAACTATGACAGGATAGGATATGATTTTCAGGTTTAGCATTTATTATCCTGCTACAGGAAAGGGAAATTAGACAATTGAGCCCAAACGACTTAACAGTGAAGGGAACAAAAATGTTAATTAAAGTCTCTTGACAGAGGACTATCTGACATTCATCATCATCATTGGTCCTATGCACAGCACAATGGGCAGCAAATGTTTTCCAGATATTTCTATCATTCCAGACATCAAGATCGACATGAATATGGAGTGGCTGGCATTGATTCTAAGCAAGGACGCAAGCCAAACCTTGATAGGTTGGAAAACTATTACTGCATGTGTATAATCATAACCAGGTTTCAATCAAGGCATGTGAAAACAACTATCTAGCACTAGCTTGAATATGTTCAACAGAAGGGAACGCTTTTGAAGTAGACAGTTTTTCTTAATGTTTAACTATAATATGTTTTCTTCTCACAGAAGTTTATTTTTAATGAAATAAATACTTTTATACTTTTATACTTTTAGTGAAGTTTAGTGAAGTTTTTAAATAAACATAATAACAATAATGCAAACTAAACTAGAAGCGAAAAGGGTAGAAAGGGCAAAAAAAAGAACAAGAAAAGAAAAAGAAGATGATAAAAGTCAACAGACAATAATAAAAAATGTCTTCCGACCTTCGTTGTAGAGAGCATAAGCTAACATATTAACTTTTCATCCGCCTTTAAAGATACATTTTTAAAAAAAAAAACCTGTTCTCCCCAGAACCTAATCTTTATCTATGTGCAATTCAGAAATAATAATGTTTCAATCCTAGTTCAACAAAACATTTATTAGGAGTTTCCAGAAATATCAAACAAAGAGTTTATTTCTGGTCAAATAGTCCAACTTTATACTCTTTCTGTTTGCTCTGAACAATCTTGACCTTCAAACCATTCCTACACCATCTCAGGATTTGATCTTTCATCACTCTTTGGCATTTAAAAGATGTCTTCAAATCTTTCACCAGCCTACTTTGTAAATCCCTTAAGCAAGCATTATCCAGGATTTCTGGTCACAGCTGTTTCATGTCCAGATCCTTTTTTTTTAATTTGTTTTTTTTTCTACTCCCATTTTGGCAATCACAATTATATTGCCTTCCATGCCTTCAAACTCTATAAGGTCTATGTAGCTAAACATTTTTTAAAAAATACTTCTCATCATCTTCTAAAAGTTTATCGAGTGAAATCTGTATCCTTGCTGAGATATTATCTATTAATGTTTCAGCCTATTAAAATCAGGGGGTCATCTGCTTTTCCAATAAATGAGGTGATGTTGATCACAATGAACAAATACTCCGAGAACAATAAGCTTCTGCTCCACCTCTCAGCCCTCCCTTTCTGTGATATGTCCTCCTCTCATATTATACCAATAAGAAAGGGTAGAAAATCACTTCAATTTTTCCTGGGTCTCCAAAGAGTTACAGTAATTTCAGCAAAGATTTGATGTTGTTTTCTGCAGCGTTATGACTCCCTTTGGGTGCAGTGCATTATTTGCTCTGGTAATTTACAGTCCAAATGGCAGTGATTATGTGATTAAACAAGATCAAGCCTTCCATTCAGTTCAGTAATCCTTACAGGAGGTTTATTATTTTTTTCATATCTGTTGCTACAAATCTGCATTCAGTTTGCCTAATTTTTGAAAGAGTTTAAAGGATATTATTTTTTTTAAAAAAGAATAGTGGGTTCTTTTTTTTTTAGTTCTACCTACATGCTTAGTGGTATTCCTAAGGCCTATTCCAGAAAAAAAACATTCTCTTTGTAAAGAAACCATAAACTAATGCAGAGTCAAACATTATAGTTAATATTTCAATAACATAATAATAATTTAGAGTTCATAAGCAATAATGCACAGCAGGGAATGTAATTTTGCTTTCCACCTCTTGCAGTGCAAAACAAAGTCTTAGATTTAAAGGTCAACATTTATGTGGCATCCACTGAATGAAGCTTCCTTTTAGGAAAAACGGGTTCCTTTGTGTATGCTTGGGTACCGTTTCATCTAATCACGTCCCTAAAATAACAACTAAAAGGGTTCCTTAGGATATTGAATGGAATCATTTATCCATATTTGAAGCTTGCAGAATACTGAGTGAGCGGGTGAATGAGTGAGTGTGTCATTATATGCCATTAAGAGAGTATGGACTCTTAGTGATTTCATGGACAGAAGTTTTCCAGGATGCTCTGTTTCAAAGATAGCTTTTTAGATCATCCCACAGTCTATCCATTGGCACTATAATTGAGTTTATCCACCTTGTTGGTGATAATTCTTCTCTTCTCTTTCCTTCCTTCTTCCCCAAAGTTATAGATTTCTTCAGAGAAATCTAGGTTTCCGTTTTGTGCCTTTAAGTCGGTGTTGACTCCTGGTGACTGCCTGGATGAGTTTATGAGGTTTTCTTGGCAAGTTTTCAGACATGGTTTGCTCTTGCTTGCTTCCTAAGAGCAGAGATCAAAGGTGGGATGAAAACTTATAGTCTACCAATTTCAATTCTTATACCCTACCACTACAGCAAACTGGCTCTCTTGATTTATTTTAGGATCCAATTGTTTGTTGTCTTGGCTATACCTATTTATATATTTTGGAGGAATTTTCATCAATGTCAAAATTCTAAAATATCAATAATCTATATCTTCTTTTTCTTTAAACTCCAACTTTCATTTCCACAAATGATTCACAAGGTAAACCATTACAAATCATACTGATCTTTAAGAAATGAATGCTATTTACAATGTTCTGCAACTAAACAATGCATTTAAAATATTAAAAGCACATATGGCAACACAATTTAGACTATGTCTAAACCCTCTAAGTCAGTGGAGAACTCAGGCAACTGAGCCAACTTAAGCTCTACACGTTTTAGTATAAAGGAGGTACAAATAGTCTTATGATTTTATTATTGTTTGTTATGATATCATTTCCTTACTCGTTCAATTAGCAAGTGACAATTGAAGCAAAAAGCATAGCTCCATCTTTTGCATCAATTATGACTCGTCCTGGAATGAAGGATCTACTCACAGTCATGTGTCACCTCTCAACACATTTGCAATGTCCCCTATATTGAATTGTTGTCAAGGACCATTCAGAAGTTACTACTGAGCCATAATGCAACCTTTTAGGCTGCTGTGGACATCCCTCAGTATACCCATGTATTGATTTCAACAGTTCATTAGTTACCAATTGGTATCTAGGTCCTCTTCACCTTCAAATTCCTCATAGTTCAAAGCCTTGATATCTGTGAACTGTCTTCTCCTAGTAACATCTGTCTGCACAATGATATTAAATAAAATGGGATCCAGGGGTGGGTTTCAATCGGTTCGCGGCGGTCCCCGTGAACCGGTTGGTCAGCGAACCTGGAAGTAAGTAACTTCCGGGAACGGTGAAGGGCCCACCCGCCCGCGCTCCTTACTGGCCTTTGAAGGCTTCTGCGCTTCCACGCAGGCACATGGCACATACAGCGCCTACGCGATTCTCCACGAGCAGCTGGATGGCACATACAGCACCTCCTATACCGTTTCAGACAAGTGATTGTCCAGTGTCTTCTTAAAAATCTCTAGTGATGAAACACCTACAACTTCTGATGACAAGCTGTTCCACTGGTTACTTGTTGTTACTGTTAGGAAGTTTCTCCTTAATTCCAGGTTGCTTCTCTCCTTGATTAGTTTCCATCCATTGTTTCTTGTCCTGTACTTTGGAAAATAAATGGACCCCCTCTCAAATGCTGGAATACTACTATCATGTCCCACTAGTCCTTCTTTTCTCTAGACTAGCCAACCCCAAATCCTGCAGCCGTTCTTCATATGTTTTATTCTCCAGGCCTTTAATCATCTTAGCTGCTCCTTGCACTTTTTCCAAAGTCTCAACATATTTTGTGTAACGTGGTGACCAAAGCTGGATGCAGTATTCCAAGATGAGATTTGTTGATTGCTCAGAGTACACTTGTCTTGCAAATTAAAGTTTTAATGTGTTGCTCTGTTTAGAGCTGTGTTTCTCAACCATAACGATTTTAATGAGTGGACTTCAACTCCCAGAATTGATGGCTGAGGAATTCTGGCTGTGAATTTTGGGAGTTGAAATACACTCATCTTACAACTGCTGAAGATTGTAAAATACTTGTCTAGAGTGATATAACTCTTTTGCTGACTGGTTGCCACTTATCTCTTCATCTGCCACCACCTTTTTACAAGGACAAGACTTCTTGTCATCAATGCCCAAACTTCATTATTCTTTTCTTGGACAACTTTGATTTATAGATCCCTGTTCTACTCTGAAACCCTTATTTCTTTCATTTACTAGACTTTCTCATTCCCTTACCATGCAAACAGTAAAAGTTTAAATGCCATCAACATACAATGGAGCTCGCTCAGAGACTAAGTAAATGAGACGAAGAGTGTGAAGTAGAGGAGAGAAGTAAGGGAAGATGAGAGGGATAGAAGAGAGGGCAGGGGGGAAGAGGAGGAGAGAAAGAAGGAGTGGAAGAAGGAGAGAGGAGAAGGAGAAAGGAAGGGGAAGTAGAGAAGAGAAGGATGACAGAGGGAAGAAAGGAGGTAGGGAGGGAGAGGGGAAGAAGAAAGTGATGGATAAGGTACAAATATGGTGTATGGAGAGCAGAAGAGCCAATAATTATTTTGGGGAGTTGATGGTAAGACGAATTGATGTAAACAGTTAATAATATAATACGATCTTGGTTATGTAATAGTATACATGTGGCTATATGTTATGAAAATGAAAAAAATAAAAAGCTTTGGGGGCAGGGAGAAATGCTGGAATTGTCAGTGCCAGCTGAAAATAACTGGAATTGCAGATCCAGCACAACTGGAAGGATTATAAATGTTTGTGACCTGCCAAGAAGTGATGTTCCGGTGTGTTCAGGCATGTGGAATAAATTCTTATATATATATGGAAAACATAATGTGGACATTGACCTGCAGTTGCAGCTGATTATTTTTTTTTCTATAAGTGAGGTTGTTGTTTATCCATTGGGTGTTAGGGTTGGGGGGTTTGTAGGGGTGGATGTTTAATCCTTGTACAAGAATCATTTGTGTGAGATGGGCAGCTACATAAATCATACAAATAAACACACAAATAAAATATTGATTTACATCTGGAATTTGCTTAAGATGAACTGAACCAAAGAATTTATCAATTAAACTGCCAAATTGAGCCTTTGCTAGTCAAGGCTACTCACTGCTCTTAAGGGGACCAACATGCCCCCATAATATAAACTTCCATGCAATTTGAAAAGCAACCTCTGGACATTGCAGAACATTGGCGAAGGTATAAGAAAATGTTCCCACACGGACCAAACGGTCTGGTTTCCATTTTTCTTACAAGGAATAAATAGTTTAAATCCAGGGGAGATTTCTTTCAGAATTTCAACCTAATGTAATTAAAGTTTAACCATATTGAGCTGGTTCCTATGAGACAAGACTCTTTCAACTTTTCCAAACCCTATTTTTGCAGAAAATGGCTTATTTTTACATAAAATATTCTTGTTTTGACTGGTCAAAGTTCTGGTGTTAATATAAGATGGAAATAGTATTGGTTTCTTTGTGTTTTTTTTAAAATAATAACAATTGTCCAGTCGTCTCTTCTTCTAAGTAAAAATCAAAGACAGAAAGGTGTTGGTCATCTATTTTCCTTCATTCTGATTGTCACTTGGAAGCAATCAGAAATTAAATAAAATTATATACATGACTCCATCCATGCATGCACCCATCCATCTATGCTCACAGCTAAGTCATCTTGATTATAATATAAAGCTGAAAGTTTACATTATAAAGTTGATACCAGTATAACAATCACAGTGTTATACTGACAGAGCAAGCATTGGCCCAAATAAGCAATAATAATTATAAAAATGATAAGCAGTAAAGGATGACAACCATATGTTAATGACCAAATCCATCTTATGTAACTTCTAGTACATCGTGATATATGGACCAACTTCAGTTCTAAGAGGAGGCCATTCCATAAGGCAAAAACAGAAAAGCAATAGCAATAGCAATAGCAGTTGGACTTATATACCGCTTCATAGGGCTTTCAGCCCTCTCTAAGCGGTTTACAGAGTCAGCATATCGCCCCCACAGTCTGGGTCCTCATTTCACCCACCTCAGAAGGATGGAAGGCTGAGTCAACCTTGAGCCGGTGAGATTAGAACTGCTGAATTGCAGATAACAGTCAGCTGAAGTGGCCTGCAGTACTGCACCCTAACCACTGCACCACCTCGGCTCCTATGTCTCTTGCTCTGACAAATTTAAGGAACTAGGGACTTCTCATGAGTCAAACATGTCTGATGGGCTGATTCTCACTGTAAAAAACTCAACCCGTGCCATATAAATTCTGTTAAATTGTAATTGGAGGTTACTGGTAGCCTTTACAAAGAATGACTGCCACAAATAAGAGGAGGGCAACTTATTTCCAAAGCACCTTTAACCAGGACAAGATAACAATAGATAGAAACTAACCAAGGAGAGAAGCAACCTAGAACTAAGAAGAAAAATCCTAATAGTGAGAACAATTAACCAGTGGAACAAATTCCCTTTGGAAATTGTTGAGTGCCCCAACACTGGAGGCTTTTAAGAAGAGACTAAACTGCTATCTATCAGAAATAGTATAGGTCTCCTGCAAGAGCAGGGGGTTGGACTAGATAACCTCCCAGGTACCTTCCAACTCTATTACTGTTACTATTCAAGGGCCATATTACAAAACATCTGCCAGGAATGAGGCTGCTATATTTTGAACCAACCAATTGTTCTAAGTAGTCTTTAAAGACAGTCTATTTATATAGAGTGCACTGCAGCAGGGAAATTGTGATGTGGGAGCTAGCTGATGGGGATAAATTCAGAGTGACAAATCTTTCATAGAAAGGAGTTTTCTTTGTTTCTTTTTCTTTCTTTCTTTCTTCCTCTTTCTTTCTTTCTTTCTTTCTTTCAAGCAAAGAGGATCTAAATGGAAAAAAACAATGGTGCAAAGCAAGTAAGGCTTTGTTATACAAGTGGGTAGACAGAATATTATTTTTTTCCTGCTTACTGTGGAGTGGGGGAGAGATATTAACTTCCTTCTTTTCTTTTCTTTCAAAGAAATGTTAAATGCAAGATAGCCTTGAAACAGTAACATTTGTTAACTGAGTAGTCTTGCCTTTCTATAGCAAGCAGAACTGTAGCCTTGGATAGATAACTGTTGTAAATTTCCCACTTAAAGAATTAATTGTCGTATTGTAATGACTTAAGCTCATGCAAGCAGCTGTTTCCTCGACCACAATTCTGCATAAATGCTGCACTATAGCAGTGGCATTAATTTGAGAATCAGGGCTGGGGCCATAGGCTAACTTTTCAAAGACCTATTACAAAGATGAACAATTTGGTCTTTGGAAGATGGTATATTCAGGTTACACTTAACCTAAATTCATTAAAAAGATATGCTGCTGTTGTCTTCTATACATATTAGGAGTATTGTTAGAGAAGACAATTGCAAAACACTTCTATAACTTTGAAGGCCTGATGTGTAAATGATGATGATGATCAAAATGGTGTCCAGCTCTTCCCTGAATCTTTTGGCATCACCAAAAAAAAAGTGTTGTGCAACCTTTTAGCAGCCGAGTGACATATCTGATGTATTTTGAGACAATGTGAGTCTCAGTGAGATCATGATGATGATGACGACAACGATGATCATGATGCAAAGAAAGTGGGGCCAGAATGTCCTCTTCCACCTAGGGTTTTAGAAAAGAAATTGAGGAGGGAAACGGCTTTCTGTCTGTGTTGAACTTCATTAACCTTGTGTTAAGAATTACACACATCTTTCATGCTGTGATTGGTGTCATCAAATGGAAATTCAATGCTTGGGGCCTGAAGGTTGCCCTTTTGTTACAAAACATGACAATGTTATCTTTTGACAGATCTGGGCCTTCAGGAGGACCTCCTACCATCCCTCCCACCAGACTCCTTTCTTTCTTCTTGTTCGCTAAGCGGAATTCAGTGGGGCACTTTTGACCCAAAGATTTTTGGGTCCCCTTCATCGTTCTGTTGTAGGTGAGACTTCTGCTTGTTAACTTGATTGGACGTGGCAGGAAAACCAAGCTTCAAAATTGCCTGTCATGAAAACACAAAGAGAGAGAAGGGAAGCAGGTTTACAGAAGCTTGTCAAATTACAGAAGGATATTAATGCTGACATTTTTTTTTAAACATTGGAGAGAATGGCTGACAAGCAGGTAACATTTTTCTGGCCTGTAAAACTACAGGAGGGCATTTAAAACAAAACAAACAAAATGTCTACCGCAATGCCCTGTTCTATATAGAACATATAAAATTTCCTACAATCGGCTTATTAGTTGGAAACGGAGATTAAATTAAGAGGCATATATTAGAAAAGATGTACTATTTGTCATTTTCATCACACTTGTAGCATGCAAATTGTCTTACTTCTTCAAATGGTCAGTAAAAAGTGCAGTCATTAAGCAAGGACTAGCTGGGAGGGGAGACAATACATAAGATTCTCTCCGGCTTTTGGATGAGTAAACTGAATGTTTGTTTTGCTTTAGCAATTAATAGATTTGGGTATTTTCAAATCAAAATTGAATACTCATAAATGGGGATAAATATTTTGTCTTCCATTGATGACATCTTCAGGCCTGTTTATATTTGTCCAGGTCACCTTTCAGCTCTGAAAGTAGAACTTAAGCATCTGTGGTTGTGAGTGACACCTTCCACCCATCGGTCAGCATTGTATCTGACTCCAGTGAATCAAAAGTTAGTTGTTTTGGACATAAGAGCTATTTTAACCTTTCTCTCCCTTTAAAGTAAAGGTTCCCCTCACACATATGTGCTATTCATTCTGACTCTAGGGGGTGGTGCTCATCTCTGTTTCAAAGCCGAAGAGCCAGCGCTGTCCAAAGACACCTCCATGGTCATGTAGCCAGCATGACTAAACGCCAAAGGCACATGGAGCACTGTTACCTTCCCACCAAAGGTGGTTCCTATTCTTCTACTTGTATTTTTTATGTGCTTTCGAACTGCTATGTTGGCAGAAACTGAGACAACTAACAGGAGCTCACTCCATTATGTGGTGCTAGGGATTCGAACTGCCAAACTGCCAACCTTTCTGCTTGACAAGCTCAGCGTCTTAGCCACTGAGCCACTGCGTCTCTCTCTCCCTTTAACAGTGGTGAAAATTCCACCTGAGCTATCCATATCATAAAGCAGAATAAGATGTGGAGAAGGAGGTTAGACCTACTGGCTTGGTGGGCTACATTTTCTGAATGTCATCGTGGATACATGGTGTGACTTGGGTAGGACATTCCAGGGTGTCCCTTGGCTGATACAGTGATAGCCTTTCAGTTGGAAAACTTTTAACGCAGAAGAATATTTAAAAATAAGATTTCTTCTCTTGTCTTTGTATTAGTCATTCCTGTGTAATTAATATCTGCTTCTCCCTGGCTGCCGTGCTAGGCTGTAAATATAGATTAGGCAGCCAGAAACATAAGGAGGTTAAGCAAAGAGAATGAAAGGAAGCTAAAGGATATTAATCAACCTTGTAGATTGTCAAAACAGGTGATATTTTAATTCTTTTTAATATGTTTAGGTCAGGATTTGGAGCCTTTATGGTTTCATTATATTAATTTTCAATTCCTTACTTGGGAGTAGGCCCCACTAGACTCAAGAATCACTCTGCTCTGACCTCTTAATTGTGTACAATTAGGAGCAATGACTCCTATGTTTTTTTAATTGTACAAAATAGCACTTAGCAATAGCACTTAGACTTGTATATACAGCTTCACAGCCCTCTCTAAGCATTTTACAGAGTCAGCATATTGCTCCCAACAATCTGGGTCCTCATTTTACTGACGTCGGAAGGATGGAAAGCTGAGTCAACCTTGAGCCTGTCAGATTAGAACTGTCGAACTGCTGGCAACAGGCAATCAGCAGAAGTAGCCTGCAGTACTGCATTCTAATCACTGCACCACTAAATGTACTGTTATAAACTCTCTGCATTTTATTCTTTTTGCATATTAAGTTTTTTTGTTTTTCCATTTTCATAACAATAATTAAATGTATACTATTACATAGCCAACATCATATTGTATTATTAAATGTTTACATCAATTCACCTTACCATCAACTCCCAAAAACAATCATTGGCTTCTCTGCTCTCCATATTTGTACCTTATCCATCACTTTCTTCTCCCTCTCTCCTCTCCCTCCCTACCTCCTTTCTTCCCTCTATCATCCTTCTCTACTTCCCCTTTCTCTCTCCTTCTTCTCTCTCCCTTTCCACTCCTCCTTTCTCTCCTCCTCTTCCACCCCCCTTGCCCTCTCTCCTATCTCTCTCTTCTTCCCTTAGCTCTCTCCTCTATTTGCCACTCTTCATCTCATTTATTTGGTGTATTTCAGCTTCTGAGCGAGCTCCATTTTATGTTGATGGTATTTATAATTCCTTTTCAGTATACTTATTTAATTTGACATATATCTTCCTCCTTTTTTTTAAAAAAAAAGAGAACAAAAAAGTATAGTTTCGGAGTACAAGACACACCTTTTTCCTTCAAAAAAGAGTCTGAAAATCTGGGTCTGTCTAACACACTGAATACAGCATTTTTTTTTTGCCTCCTGAAAACCCACCCCTTCACCAAAATGGCCATGCATAGCTTGTAGGAGACTTTCAGAGAGCTCCTGGGGGCTGGGGAGAGCAGAAATGAGCAAACAAATTAGCTGTTTTTCCCAGCCCCCAGGAGCACTCTATAAGCTTCCTAACGCCCATTTTTTGCTCATTTTTGCCCCCCCCATTCCCCCTAGGAACACTCTACAAGCCTCCTAAGGGCTATTCATGCCCTTTTTAAAAAAAACAGGCCCATTTTTGTGAAAAACGGGGCTGTTTTTGGGAGGTTTGCAGAGTGCAAAACCCTTTTTTTAAAATTTGCCTCTTCAAAACCTTGGTGCGTCTTGTACTCTGGTGCGTCTTATACTCTGAAAAATATGGTACTTATATAGTCATTGTGCTTTTAACCACCACCACCACCCCCCACCTATTTTTGGCCAAGATGTAGACCTGGTTACAATTCCCAGCTATTCTAATCATTATATTTATATAATTATACATCCTTACATGTCCCCAATTTGTGATTCTGTTTTTAAATCTCAGTAGTTTCCCATTGTAAGTATATTTCATGTTCCCTCTCCATTTTTCCATATATTGGCTAAGGTTACCCTTAATTGTCTATAAATAGCAATCCTTGCTGTTCAATGTTCATTACAATTCCCTTAATCTACTGTATAGAATAACAAACGGTACACATCTTATTTTGTTCATCATCTTAGGAGTTCTATATGTATCCATGTTTCATACCTAATTGTCCTTCCATTGTCATATTCAATCAATTAGCAACTCAGTTTAATTATCATGTATGAAAGTGAATCACATCCCTCTGCTTTATATTCTCCCCATAATAGTTTCATATTTGTCCATATTCCATACATTTTAACCTTTATTTAATTATCTTTCCATTATCATATTCAATCAGTTAGCAACTCAATTTTATTATCATGTATAGGAGTAAACCACACATCTCAGGTTTATATTTCCTCATATAACAGTTTATAATGATCTGATTTTTTTCCTACTAAGTCTTTTGTCCCACTTCTCTATTCCTGTCTTCTCCCTTTTCTTTGTTTTGATATGTCCACCCTCATCAATTTTCCCCAGGCCACTGTTGAACCCAGTGAAATCTTTTGTATTTCTCTTTGTTGGGGCATAAACCCCCTCTACAGTTTCCCCTATGCCACTGTCAACCTCAATAAAATCTTTTATCTGCTTTTTATTTCCTTTTGTTGGGACACATCCCCCCTTTTCAATTTCTCCTGTACCTCCTGAGGTTTTTGTCTGCTTTTTATTTTCCACCATTTCTACCCCTTTTTCCTTCACTTCTTCCTTGAGTTCCTGCTTCTCTGAATTCAAAATTCTATTTAGACTTGATTTTAATGATTTATGCATATTTTTATAATTTCACGTAGTTGTTCAAATTCCCACCTTTCCATAATGTTCAGTTCCAAAATTGCAGTTAGTTATACAGTTCTTATTTCAAAGTTCTGGTCCACCTTAAATTTAGCTACTTCACCTAATGTAAAGAAGAAGAGAAGCGGGAGCCATCTTGATCTTTTACAGAGAGAAAAAACTTCGTATTTTCCCAGTTCTTGATTTTATTATTTTTCCCTTGTTACCTTCCACCTCTCGTTGGTTATAGTTGCTCAAAATATATTAATTGGAACAAACTTGCATGCAGCAAATTCCGGTATGTTTCCCTTCACCTCCTGCTTTTCCAAGTTCTGATTTATGGCAATTGGTTAATCTTCCTGCTTAGAGTTTTGCATTCCATTCATAGAGGAAAGATTAGGTTATCAGTGAGAAAATAGTGCTTTTTTCGATTTTTTTGCCCTTGTTACATTCCACCTCTCATTAATTGGAGTTGCTTGAGATATGTTAGTTAGAAGAAATTTGAATGGAGCAAATCGCCTCCATATGTTTTGATTTTCATTTCAACCTCCTAGTGGGTTTGTCACTTCTCTACTTTCTACTTTTCTGTCCAGATTTCTGTCCACATGCGTTTCAAGCAAATGGCTCTTTTTGGTCTAGTGGTTCAACCTTCCATTTTCCCCCTTCTTTTTTTCTTTTTGCCAAAATCCAGATCTGTCCATTAATATTATTTATATTCTCAAGGTTCTTTGCCTTTTCCAAGTTCTGATTTATGACTATGGGTTAATTAGATCTTCTTACTGGGCTTTCATCTCATCCGCATGCTCCTGCTCAGTTGTTTTGGCTAATTCCAGCGTTTCTGATTCTTACTGTGTTTGAGTTTTTCAAATAGATTCATCAAAGCAATTGATGAGGAACTGTGGAATCCAGAGTTGGATGAAGACTGTCAACTGGCTCATTTGATTGTGGGTTGCCATCAGGGTGTGGGGTGTGAGAGGTTTTTAAAATTATTTTATATTGGGTTGTTATTGTTTGTATGTCATCCAGAGTCACCAAGAGTGGGTGGGCAGCCATATAAATTTTCTAAATGAATAAGTTGGAACTTGCAGTAGAACTGTTATGTAGTTTTTCTGTGGTGGCACAGTTATTAGAATATAATATTGCAGGCTGCCAGGAGTTCGATCCTGACCACTCAAGGTTGACTCAGCCTTCCATTCTTCCGAGGTCTGCAAAATGAGGCTCCAGATTGTTGGGGGCAATGTGCTGATTCTGTAAACCACTTAGAGAGGACTGTAAAGCACTATGAAGTGATATGTATCTATAGAGCTATAGATCTATAGATCTGTATATCTGTATGTATGTATGTATGTATGTATGTATGTATGTATGTATGTACGTACGTACGTACGTACGTACGTACGTACAGATAGATAGGTAGATAGATAGATAGATAGATAGATAGATAGATAGATAGATAGATAGATAGATAGATAGATAGATAGATAGATAGATGAGAGAGAGAGAGAGAGAGAGAGAGAGAGATGTATATGTCTAGGTGCTTTGGCTATAGCTATTCTTGAACTATTTGAAATGTTTGATATACAGAATGAGATTTCCACAAGCATAAAAGGAGTTATTTTCTTCCTCATAATAATAGAAGGGAGTCTTGTCTAAATCTTAACATCCAGGCACATTCATAAAGGAAGAAATGTCCCCTAGGCTATGCACCCAGCAAGTAGATTATACCAGTATTGATTTCTGTTGCTTAAATTCTATGGTTAATTTATTGTATCTGATAACACCTCTTCTGAGCCCAGGTTTGGACTTGCCTAAGAAACAATACCACACAAGCAGCAATGTTAGAATAAAGGAAAGAATCAGAACAAAAGGAAAGAAAGGAAAGAATGAAAACCTGAGATGTTCATTGGTACATGAGGATTTCTCACTGGAATTCACAAAAGAAAAGGAAGTGATAAGAAAGTTAAAATAAAAATTAACCTTTCCTTGCCTTACACATCCAGAGAGAAACTACAGGTAGCTGCTTATTTGTCAGAATTGCTAACAGTTCTATACCAGAGGTGGGATTCTACCAGTTCGGACCAGTTTGGGTGAACCGGTAGTTCCGACTATCAGCTGGGAGTGAACCAGTTTGCCCCGACTTTCAGCTGGGCTCACCTGCCTGCTCCTGCGCTATACTCACCTATATTCCCTTTTCTGAAGCCCAGCTGATAGGCGCAGCAGAGTGGATTGCTGCTCCTCAGCTGTTTTCCTCCCTAGCAGTGATGCAGAAGGTGATTTCTCTGTAAATTGCACATGCACACACAGTGCGCGCTCAAGCAAACCGGTTGTTAAACTGGGAGGATCTATACCATGTGTCCCTAAAGAGCATACTGCAGTAATTTGCCTAGACCCAAAGCACTGAAACTGAGGACTTTGAAATGTATGCCCCCTCTCATAAACTGTATATATTTTGGGTGCAATTCGTTTTATTTCAGATTCCTCATTTCCTACTTTCTGTTGGCCTCAAATTGGCCTCTTTTTCTTTCCTCCGCTGGATAATAAAGCACCTAGATGGCAGACACAGGTTTAAATCAAGGCAATCCAAGCCAGCAATTTAAATTAACTCTCCCTTTGATGGAGCTTCATATATATCCTGAACAGTGGCACAGAAATGATCATAAAACCACATTAATTTTCAGTGATGAGAAAAGCAATCTTGTCCATTGTCTCAAATGGCACAAAAGTCCTTTGAGGAAAAACCTTATATTATCTTCCAGAGATAATAGTGCACATTTATAAAAATCCTCCAAACTTGGGAAACGGTAGATGTGTCCATGATTTAGAAAGCATTTGGGATCTACTGATCACAAATATAAATAAAATCTCAAATCATTTTTAGGACAAAACCGAGAAATAAAGAAACTGTTTCTGGCAAGCAAAATTTTCCAAAAGCAGCAGCTGACATTCGGAACATTATTGAATTGATGGGGAAGCATGATTCATGTCAGAGTTGGGTTCCTACCGGTTTGGGCTGGTTCGGCTGAGTAGGTAATAACTCGGCCTGCCACGCCCCCAAACTGCTTCTATTGGCAGCAGTGCCATCTTGATTTTTGGTTCTGCGCATGCGCAGAACAATCTTCATTGCAAAAATGTAATTTTTTTTCCTTTTGTAATGTTGTGCGCATGCGCAGACCTTTTTAGGTGCAAATACACATGTGCATGGAACATTTTTTGCATGCCAAACCAGCAGTAATGCCAGCAGGAACTCACCCCTGATTCACATGTTATACAACTAGCCATGGTAGGCTTTTAGTGAAACTTGAGAGTTTCCTATTTCTTCCTATTTCTAGACATGATAGCACTGTTCCAATATCTCAGGGGTTGCCACAAAGAAGAGGGAGTCAAACTATTCTCCAAGGCATAGGGTAGAATGAGGGTAGAACAAGAAGCAATGGGTGGAAGCTAATCAAGGAGAGAAGCAACTTAGAACTAAGGAGAAATTTCCTGACAGTTAGAACAATTAATCAGTGGAACAACTTCCTTCCAGAAGCTGTGAATGCCCCAACACTGGAAGTCTTTAAGAAGATGTTGGATAGCCATTTGTCTGAAATGGTATAGGGTTTCCTGCCTAGGCAGGGAGTTGGACTAGAAGACCTCCAAGGTCCCTTCCAACTCTGCTATTGTATTGTATTTATAAAAGATTAGGTCTGTAGATCAGTGGTAATACTTGTGTATGTAGAACCTGAGTTTTCCAGGTTGGTTGAGAAGCTCCAGAATGTGCTAGTTCATGTATATAATACCAAACCTATGTTCCTAGCATGGCATTTCCTTTGAACTTTAGGGTCTTTCAATGAAATTTCTCAGGTGCATTGAGAACATCTTTTTCTATCTCAGATTAAAACCCTAATTTGATTTACCTTGAAGTTGACACTTCTGGGACATTTTATTTATTTGCTTGTTTGCAATTATTTATATGCCACATATTCAGATGATTATTACTTCACTCCCCTTATTTTATACTGAATAAACTTTCTTATGAAAGGCATACACTAAGATAAAGATGCTAGTTCATAATGGAATTGGTTCAGGGATGGGTTCAGAGCTGCTTCTACTGCCGGTTTGCTCAAAGATGCTATGCACACATGCACAGTGCTTTAAAAAAATGCTTCTGTGCATGCACAGAAGCAAAAAAAAAAAAAAAAAAAGATGGTAGCCTCTACTGTGCCGCCAAAAGAACCGGTTCAGGGGCATGGCAGGCTGAGTTAATACCTACTCGGCTGAAGTGGAACGAATCAGTAGGAACCCACCTCTGGATTGGTTGCTACATTAACAGGTGAAGGGGAGGAAAGAAGGAGGGAGGGTGGAGGGAAGGAAGGAGGGAGGGATGGAAGGAGGGAGGGAGGGTAACCGTAAAAGAAATAATTTATACAACCAACTGTTTAATCATTTCAAACAGACAATTTAAAGTAATTTGAGAATGATTTAGTAAAAATTAAATGCAAGGAACATGGCATTCCTCTCCTTCCACAAATAAGGTTAAAAAAAAAACCAATTAAAAACTGAAGCTAAATCAGATGCTGTATATTAACAGGGGGCTATACCTCATTCAGTACTAGGTGTCTATTTCCTAAAATCTTCTAAGACTAGCTCACAAAGAGGAAATTATCTAGTCTCATTAAGCTTACTAAGTATTCAGTGTTTATTAATCATATTTAATTAGATATGACAACATCTCTCTAAAGGGCAAGATCCACCCCAAGCATAGTATATCTAAGTCTCCCTGATTTAGCATGAACACATAGTGCATTCTCTTCAGACAGAGATGCTAAGTACTTTGGTTGCTGAGATTCCAATAAGCACCATCCTGAAATGTTTTTGTCATCAAAATGTTATCTATGACAGGGTGGCATGTATGTTTTATATTTAAAATACAATATAATTTGTCCATACGTTTCTTTGTAAGCAGGTATGTATTCTTTTTTTCTTTTAAAAAAAAGAGGCATTGAGTATAGATTATCCACCTTACATCATAAACAAGCCATTTTTATTTTAATTAGAGGGTAATAAAAATGGCATGGTCATTTACTAAAAATACACTGGCACAAATTTATTTTAGCCAATGCAGCACCGCAAATGGCTTACTGGATGTCTGCTGTTGTACGCTTCTCATTCCCTCCTGCCATTGCAATATGAATTCATAATTATAAACACTCCTTCTGAACAATGCAGTGTTCAGTTCTAGAAAACCAGCTTCATATGAAAGAAATCCTATGCCCCTGATGATATTTCATTAACATGCTAAGAATTTTCTCACAAGCAGGTTTTCTCCCCTTCAAAATTAAATCAGGTATACAGCTTCTCCATTCCTAAATTATATCAGAGATTTTTCAACCTTCCATGGATGTTTTTCACCTCTGGAATCAATTATTAGTATTATTATTTTTCGTATATAATAACCAAGATAACAGGGACCTGTGCTTTATTACAGTCCATGTTACAACTGCCAGAATTGCCTCAGGTCAGTGCATTGGTGTCTAAGCCAAAACTTATTCTTTTCATTTCGGTTTCATGCCACTCACCGGCGATGTGCTTGCACAGTGCACTTTAAATCTGTACCTTTGATCATTATGTTGGTTTATGTTCATTGAATGTATCTGCTTCCATTCTCTTCACCTATGTTGATCTTATAGAACATAGAATAATAGGGTTGGAAGGACCTTTGAGGTCTTCTAGTCAAACCCCGGGCTCAAGCAGGAGACCAATTCTGAACAAATGGCTGTGCATTCTCTTCTTGAAAACCTCCAGTGATGGAGCACCCACAGCTACCATTGGTAGGCCATTACACTAATTCAGGGTTGTCAAACTGGTGGCCCACGGACCGGATGCATCACACACTAGCTACACCCACCCCAGCTGCATGAAGGGGGAAAATGTCACGAAACATTACCTGATAGCAACGTGGCACCTCAAGTTTGACACCCGTGCACTAATTCATTGTTCTCTCTGACAGGAAATTTCTCCTTAGTTCTAGGCTGGGTTTCTGTTTAATGAGCTTCCACCCATTACTTCTTGCCTGCTTTAGAAAATAGGTTAACCCCCTTCTTTTCTGTGGAAGCCCCTCAAGTCCTGGAAGACTGCTGTCATTTCACCCCTAGTCCTTTTATTTATTAGACTAAACACACCTAGTTCCATTAATCATTTGTCATATGGTTTAGCCTCCAGACCCCTTATCATCTTTGTAGCCTATATCTTCTGGATTTACTAAGTTTATGTAAGCAGTGTCTACACCTTGGTTGAGCAATGCATAGAATGGATTCCATTTGATAAAAAAGAGACCTCAAACAAGATGGAGCGATGTCATTGGCAGGTATTGCTGGCCCAGCTGGCAAAGGAAAGCTCAAGACCTCGCTGCTTACTTCCCTCCATGTAGATGTAGTGCCATTAAGGTCTACCCTTTGTGTACAGTTTGTCAGCCAGTTATAAATCCATCTAATGGTGATGCTATCTATCCCACTTTTTTTAGCTTACTAAGAAGTAGGTTCTGGTCTACTTTGTCGAATGCTTTGCTGAAGTCTAAGTATATTACGTCGACAGTATTTCACTGGTCTATCACTGGAAGCTTTCAAGAAGAGACTGGACTGCCATCTGTCAGAAATGATGTAGGTCTTCTGCTTGAGTGGGGGATTGGATTAGATGACTACATGGCTTGGGACCTGGATATCTGCAGGACCGCCTCCTGCCACATATCTCCCAACGACTCATAAGATCTCATAGGCTGGGCCTCCTTCGGGTACTGGACAATGCCGGTTGGCGACTACTCAGGGGAGGTCTTTCTCTGTAGCTGCCCTGGCCCTGTGGAATGATCTACCCGCAGAGATCCGGACCCTTCCCACTCTCTCGGCCTTCCGGAAAGCCCTTAAAACCTGACTGTTCCAGCAGGCCTGGGGCTGTTGACCCCAAAATACGGTCCAGCCCCATTTAGAATGGAGTGCATGGTGTGCTGTTTTTAAATCTTTTTTTTCTCTGTATTTTATTTTTTGATTTATTTCTATTCTGTAAGCCACCCAGAGTCCTATGGGTTTGGGCGGCATATAAATGTTATTAAATTGCAAACTTGCAAATATCTACAAGGTCCCTTCCAACTCTATTAATCTGTTTAAGACAGTATTGGTTGGCCTTCATCCTGCAGTGAATAGACAATGGCTAGGATGATGATGATGATCTTCTAGATTTAAAAAAAAATATTCCTTTGTAAATGATATTTTGGTAGTAAAGACACAATAGCATCTAATTTTAGCTGTCTAGTCCCTGATCCCTTCAGATGCAACTCTCCAAATTCCCAGCCTATAAAGAACACTGATTGAGAATTTTGGGAGCTCTAGTTTTGATGCATCTTGGAGCTGACATTGGCCTCTGCAAATTAAAATTTTGAACAGACATTTGACAGACTCACGAACAGCATGTTGGTATTTATTGGAACAAGATAACCCTTGATCAACTTTATACCCTTTAGCACAGGGTATATGGTAGGGAGGGGCCTACTGGTATATAGTATGATGAGCAGAAGCTTTTATGTAAACAAGCCCATGAAAGTCTATGTCAGATCTTGGTAATCTAGTAATCCTGGAGTCCAAACTCCGCAACTCCAGTGAGAAGAAAAAATTCCTTGACCAGTTCATCTATTTAAACCTGCCTTGAAACTATTCTTTTGAACAATTGCCTTGGTAAGCAAATCTCCACATTTTCTATCTATATCATTTCGTAAGTCTCATTGAAAATGGTTTATTCTGTCCTGGGCACCAAGCCAAGTCATCAGAAGACATTGTTTGAAATAAGCCTTTGCCAGTATCAAATTATACCACTAAAACAATGCTCAGTGGCTGAGGTCATTAAAATTCAAACCTAATTATTCTTGGAATTGTTCTTCAGTATTCATTCCACACTCATCAACCCAACAACGTTTCAGAACACAGTGAATTGATTTTCTCCATTGAAATGAACATGGAAGACATTCTAGTCAAAGATTTCTGGATCAAAGTATCAATGTATTATTTACTGAATCTGTTAATAATATCAGGAGCTCTTATGATTCACTTGGTGTACATCATTGCAAGAAAACAAGCTCTGCCTAGAATCTTAACTTGCTTGTAAATGTAGTTTTTTAATAATAAATATTAAAGACAAATGTATTTTCAGAAACATAAATGTTGTCAAGCACCTGCCTTATTTTGAAAATGGAAACCATAAAAATCAGAAATCAGAAAGCATAAATGCATTGCATTGATAGAAAGACATCAAAATGAATGCCAAATAAAAGCAAATGCACAAAATAGCATTGATAAATAGCTGATTTATCATTAAATAATACACTGCAAAAACAAGAGTTAAAATCAGATTGCAACCATTAAAATAGTTCAACATTATTAAGAGCCTGGAAGCCTGTGCAAACTCACCAAAAAAAAAAAACAACCCAAACATTTCTGGAAGTTTGCTGAACAAGAAATATCTTGATTAAATCATTTAGATAACTCCAAAGGAAGGCTTGGAGTGTATACAGCAACTCAAACATCTTTGATCCTGGCTTAAGTTACAAGGTTCAGAAAAGATGTTGCTGTGTGTATTTATGGCTTGCTTGAGCCATTATTCACTCTACCTTTTTGTAGACAATGTAGATAGGGACCCTGCCTATATAGAGAATCACTGGTGATTACACTGGTGATATCCTGTGAAACAGGTGCTCAGAAACCCACTTTTTGAGTTACAATTTAGCTCATTTATCAGCTTGGTCTTCTGGACTTAGAACAATGCAAGTTGTACCAATGAAAATTTACAATTCAGGGAAATGGCAGATAATAAACAAATATGAATTTCAGAGCATAAACAGGAACATCCTTTACACCTTTGCAATAATATGAGGGTAGTATAGCATAACCAGATTCAATGTAATATAAATGAACATACAAGCTGCTTTTTTATTTATGATTTACTAGTATGAATGTTTATTTATGATTTACTAGTACACTTTTTTATTTTATTCCAAAATGATTGATGTGATCCTCAACCCATGGATTTCGAATTGGACTCCACTGGTTTTAATGAGACCATTCTCAAGTAGGTTGGAAACAGATTTTAAAAAAGATTCCTGTGTTAACATTTAACATTACAGAATGGGTAAACTGAAAAAAAAAGAAGTGCCATCATTTCTGATACTCATAAATTAAGCTGCTAACACTTCTGAATTTTTTTCACTAGCTTTTTATTCCACCAGCCATGGTGTTAATCTTCACAGCAACTGGAATCTTATTCCAAACTATTACTTGAATGGTCTGCATGGAAAATGCAGGAGATTTTCTAATGAATGTTCTAAGTCAGGGTGTCAAACTCAAGGCCCGCGGGCCGGATCCAGCCTCTGGGGTGTTTAGATCTTGCCACTCTGGAAAAGCGAAGGACCAGCCTGCAGTACCTCTTCCAGCAAAAATGGAGCATGGGAAGGCTGCACACAGCCCTCCTGAGCTCTGTTTTCACTGGCAGAAGGTTGCAGGAGACCATTCCAGCTGAAAATGGAGATTGTGAGGGCCTTATGCAACACCTCCCGTCCCAGCTCCTTTTTCACTGGCAGAGGATTTCAGTAGGTTGTCCCAGCAAAAAACGGAGCTCAGAAGCCATTTTTGCTGGTAGAGCGTTCAGGCCTCCATAGGTGCCCCCGACACAAGTGACATCAAGCTGGCCATGCCCACCATGGCCACACACCCCCTGCCCCCCCCCCGAGGTCAAACACAACCTTAAGGCAGCCCTCAATGAAATTGAGCTTGACACCCCTGTTCTAAGTGGTCACACTGAAGAATTTTCTCTTTAACAAACTTGGTCTTTCTGCTTCTCTGCCAACCTCATTTTGCAAAGTTGGCTACATCTAGGGCAACAGTGTCAAACTCATGTCATTACCCTGGCAGCTTGTGATGTATCAAGACTTTTCCCCCCTTCGCTAAACTGGTCATGGGTGTAGGCAGTGTGTGATGCATCCAGCCCTCATGCTGGGAGTTTGACAGCACTGATATCTGCAGGGGCAGGTACCCAAAATGGCAAATGCAACCAGTCAAGCCAAGCCCCACCTTCTTTTAAACATATGTTGCACACATTGCATGCATCTTAAAAACAAAGAAGGCTTTTATCAT
Source organism: Thamnophis sirtalis (assembly GCF_051295495.1). Classification (NCBI taxonomy): domain Eukaryota; kingdom Metazoa; phylum Chordata; class Lepidosauria; order Squamata; family Natricidae; genus Thamnophis; species Thamnophis sirtalis. Next base: position 50,099,612 of record NW_028261383.1, on the reverse strand, counting down.
CTGGATGGGCCCTTCCTTTTGAATTTGTTGATTGATCCCATAGACACCCCTGGATATTTCTTTCCATTTGAGAGCGATTGACTGTGCTACTCATGTTTTATTGCACTGCCCTTTTCTTAGTTCATAGATTGGCACATAGACTTATCTCTATTGCCAACTTATTTTGAGCGGTTTGAAGGCAACAGTGCAGGAAATAAGTTAATAATAAATGATATCTTGGTGAAAAATGTCAACAAAAGAGGAACTGTAACAAGGAAAGAAAATTGAGAGACATTTTTGTGAAGATCAGAAACATACATATATATATAGTACAAATTTTCGAGAGTAGATACAGAAGTAATCTGATAGAGGCAAATTAAGTTAAAGGAAGAATCTCTTTACAAATGGCATTAAAGATTGGGGGGAACTAGACAGAAAACCTATTCAGGAATTCACTCACTTAGAAAGTGAAAAAGGATAGACCAGCTGTCAAACAGGAAAGCACCAGCTGCAGATGAAATTCTCATTGAACTATTTAAAGCTGCAGGAGAAAAAGCAGCTGAAGCACTAAAACTTCAATTTCAGCACATATGAAACAAGGGTCCATGGCCTGGAGACTGAATAAGATCAATGTTCGTACCTATAATAAACAAGGGAGATGCATGAGAAAATGCAAATCCCATTGCACTAATTTCTCACACAATACTTTCCTTAACAGTTTACAAAACATACATATGAGGCAAGAGATGCCAAATGAACAAGTAGAAAGAAGAGCAGGTTGCTGTAGTTGAGCATCATGTCTCCCCCACCCCTCTATTCCATACCTGCAATAGCTTCTATTGCTCCCATGGGATCCAAATAGCCACCAACATTTTGTACAGTTCCTTTATCCAAAATGAAATGGAAAAGGACCTAACATTAAAAATAATATGCCAAAGCTGCTGAAGGTTCCTCTACCTTAGTCTAGAACAGGAGTGTCAAACTCAAGGCCTGTGGGTCAGATCTGGCCCATGGAGGGCTTAGATCTGGCCCATGTGGTTGCCCTGGAAACAGCGAAGGACTGGCCTGAAGTGCATCTGCCAGAGAAAATGGAGCACAAGAAGGCCACACACTTTTGCATCTTGGAGCGAAGGGAAGGACGCGACAAGCGGGTATGCAAACAGCAACCTTTATTGTGAACAGAGTAACTACGATTCAACGTGGCGTGGTTCGCGCCAAACATTTATACCCCCGGGTTTGAACGAGGAGCCAATGGGGCGTCGAGTAGCTCGACCTATCAGGGCGAGGATTGAACCGGCTCCGCCCGGGAACCAATCAGAAAGGAAGTTCTTATTCCCGCGCTTGTATTTCCCGCGCTAGTATTCAACACCCCTCCCCCCCTAGTCAAAGAGTTCCTTAGGAAGGGCAAACATAGTCTTGCAAGTATGTGGGACGGTGACGTTCTCGTCCCGACCTTCGTGGCTCCCCGGCAGTTGTCGTCGGGGGGGGAACCGCCGGCGGAGGTGTGTCCGTGGTGGGGCGGTGAATCTGCGACGCGGTCCCCAGAGGTGGCGCTGGCCCCGGGCCCGGTGCCCGATGTCCGTTTGCCCGGGGTGGCGTCTCCGTGGCAACAGGAGCGTCCGACAGTAGCCCCGTGCAGTCTGGTTGGGGTGTAGGTTCAGAGTCTCGATAAGGGCTTCGAGGAAAAGAGTAGCCGGGTGAGGCGCGTCTGTCCGAAAAGTTCGTATCGGCTTGTCCCCTGTTCCCCGGGGGGAGGCGGTCCGTTGGGGGGAAGGTCCTCGAGGGTGGCTCATGCTGAGAGCGGTTGTCTGAGAGGTTCGGGCCGTCTGTTTCCGCGGGGAGGCGTCGCCTTAACTGGTCCACGTGGCGCCTCCATTGTGTTCCGTCGGCCAGGCCGACCCTGAAGGAACAGGGGCCAGTCAGGGCTGTGATGGTTGCGGGCACCCACCGTGGATCCCCCGAAAAGGAGCGGGCCCATACAGGATCCCCTAACTTAAATGCGTGGGAAGGAAGGGCCCCCAGGTTGCTCGGCAGATCCCCTGCGTAAAGTGGATGGAGCCTGTCTAGGGGGGTTCGCAATCTCCTACCCATCAAGAGCGCCGCGGGACTTTTATTAGTCGTTGGGCAGGGTATGGAGTGCTGGCTCAAGAGGTAAGCCGCCACTCTTTCTTGCCAGTCGCCCTGGTCCATGCGGCCCAAGGCTTCTTTGGCTGAGCGAACTGCGCGCTCCGCCCGGCCGTTGCTAGCTGGGTGATAAGGGGCTGTGGCTGCGTGTCTGATTCCTTGTTCGGCCAGGAATTCTTGGAACGTGGTGGAGGTAAACTGGGGCCCGTTGTCGGAGACTATCACATCCGGTAACCCATGTGTGGCGAACATCTTACGAAGGGCCCTCACTGTACTCTCTGCTGTGGTGGAGGTCATGATTACCAGCTCCACCCACTTGGAGTAAGCATCGACTACTATCATGAAGTTTCGGCCGTGGAAGGGGCCGGCAAAGTCAATGTGTAAACGGGACCATGGGCCTCTAGGGATTTCCCACTCACGAGGGGCGGCTGTGGGGGGATTCGGCCTAGAGTTTTGGCAGATCCTGCATCGGCCTACGTAGTCTGCAATTTCCGAATCTAGCAAGGGCCACCACACATAGCTACGGGCTAAGGCTTTCATTCGCGCTATGCCCGGGTGGTTTTTGTGGAGTGCGGGCAGGATTCGTGCCCGCAGGGCTGTGGGGATTACTACCCTATCCCCCCAGACAAGACAACCCCCGTGAAGGGCGAGTTCGGCTTGTTGTGCTTTAAATGGTCGGAATTCTTCCGCTACCTTTTCCGCGGGCCAACCCCTCAAAACCCATGAAGCTACTTGGGATAGGACGGGGTCAGCCTTTGTGCAGGCTGCGACGTCCGCGGCAGAGACGGGGAGGTCGGATTCGGCGATGGACAGAATAGAAAGCGCGGGCACGTGGGCTGTGTCCGTCTCTGGCAGAGGGCAACGGCTCAGGGCGTCTGCGTGCCCTAGCTGCTTGCCCGGACGGTATAACAGTGTATACGAATACGCCGTTAGGAACTCCGTCCAGCGTGTCATGCGGGGAGACAAAATGGGGGGGGTTGGCTTGTCGCCTGCCAGTAGCCCCAGGAGGGGCTTGTGGTCCGTGACAAGGGTGAAATTCCTACCATAGAGGTAGTCATGGAATCGCTTAATGCCGGACACTGCAGCCAGGGCTTCCTTATCGATTTGGCTGTAGTTCCGCTCCGTGGAGGAGAGTGTCCGGGAATAGAAAGCTATGGGGGCCTCTGAGCCGTTCGGGAGGGCATGGCTCAGGACCGCCCCTATGCCATAGGGAGAGGCGTCGCAAGTCAGAACTAGGGGCATCCTATCGCTATATTGAATTAGGACTGCCGACGAGGTCAAAATGTCTTTTATAGCCGCAAACGCGTGCGCTTCACGGCTACCCCATTTCCAGGCCGCTGACCGGTCAAGCAATCGGTGTAGCGGCTCAGCTAGTGACGCCTTGTGGGGGATAAAAGGGGCGTAGAAGTTTAAAAGCCCCAAGAACGCCTGCAATTCCGCCCTAGAGGTGGGTGCGGGTGCGTTTTTGATGGCGGCGACTTTGGAAGGAGTGGGGTGGATGCCTTGGGCATCAATGAGGAACCCCAAGAATTCTACCTTGGGAACAGCAATTTCGCATTTGCTGCGCTTTAGTTTCAGTCCTGCCTCCCTAAAACGTGTGAGAACCTCCCGCAGTATTTTCAGGAGTTCCGAGTGGCTGGGGGCTGCGACCAGGACGTCGTCGAAGTAGGGAACGACGCCTGGGAGCCCGTGGAGCAACCGCTCCATGAGGCTCTGGAAAATCCCCGGGGCAACCGAAACGCCGAATTGGAGGCGGCGGCAACGGAAGGCCCCGCGGTGGGTGACGATGGTCTGGGCTGTAGCCGCATCGTCGTCTACGGGAAGCTGCTGGTAGGCCTGTGCCATATCTAGCTTGGCGAAAATGCGGCCCTGCCCTAAGGAGTGGAGTAGGTGTTGCACTACGGGAACCGGATATGGATTTGCCTGCAGGGCCAAATTGATGGTCGACTTATAGTCGGCACATATTCTCACCGATCCGTCGGGTTTGACCGGGAGGACTATGGGGGTTTCCCAACGGGCGTGATCTACGGGCTCGATTACCCCCTGCTCTATAAGCTTATCAAGTTCAGCGTCTACCTTAGCTCTCAATGCGAAGGGGACCCTGCGTGCTTTCAGCCTAATGGGAGCGACCTGGGGATCGAGGCAGAGGGAAATGGGGGTGCCCTTATAACAGCCTAATTTCCCATCGAACACATCTGCGAACTCATCTAGAACGATATCTACGGTGAGGGGGACTACCCTGTGCACCCCCTCTATGGTGAGGCCCAAGGCGGAAAACCAATCCAACCCAAGGAGAGCGGGCAGATCGTTCCTGACGATTAGAACTGGGAGTTTCCCCTTAAAATCCCCGTATTCCACCTGGATGTGGAATATTCCTGCCGTGGGAATCCCATTTCCCTGGTAGTCTAGGAGGGAGACCCCGACGGGGCGCAATTTGCTCTGGGGAACCCCGGGACAAAGGCGGGAAAACAAGGCCCAAGATAGGAGAGAACGGGAAGACCCGGAGTCCACCTCCATTCGACAAAGCTGACCTTCGAGTCGGACGGCGGTGCTGATTTTGCGATCGCCGGCGGGAACGTGGGACGCCTGGTAGACCACGCAGTCGGCGCTGGAGGGCTGGTAGGTTGAGTGGCAGTCCTCAGCTCGCCTCGCAGGACGTGACTGTTGGCGGCGTTGCGGTGCCTGGCGCTGATCGCTGGGCTGCATAAACGATGGGGCTGGCACGAGAGCCCGGCAGACCCTGGCGAGGTGTCCTTCTCCTCGGCAGCGGCGGCAGACGGCGGAACGGAACGGGCAGGATGCGCGGCTGTGGCGGCCGCCGCATCCGCGGCAAGGTGCGTTTGAGGCTGGCTGAGCGGGCGTCGGTGGTTGCTGGTGTGGCCTCCGCTTCGGCTGCGTCCTCATTTGTCCGATGGTTTCCTCCTCCTCGTCTTCAGCAGGAGAGAGGTCGTCGACGAGGTTCGTCTGGGTGGAAGGCCCCGCGGCGGTTTGCGCGGGGGGGTTCAGCTGGAGGCGTTCGATGTCGGCCGTGGATTGTTCGGAGAGCTCCGCGGCTCGCGCGGTCTCCACGGCTTGCAACAAGGTAATTTTGTGATTCCGGAGCATGCGGCTGCGCAAATGCACGTCGCGGACCCCGCATACAAACTGCTCCACGAGGTTCTCCTCCAGGTCTGCAAAATCGCACTGGGCGGCCACTGTGCGCAAAGCCTCTAGGAACTGGCTGATGGATTCGTTGGGCTTCTGCACTCGGCGGCGGAAAGTGAAACGGCGTGCGATCAGAGAGGGTGAGGGAGCGTAGTGGTTCCTCAGCCTGGACATCAGCTCGTCCCACCCAAGTTTGTAGGCTGGCCTCGGGGCAGCCAGGGCTCTCGCAGAGGCGAACATGGAAGGCTCACAGCAGGACAAGAAGAAGCTGCATTTCTCCTCGTCAGTCTGTGCCTGGTTTCTCGACGCGATTAAGTAGCACTCGAAACGCTCCATGAAGCCGTCCCATGATTCTCCGGCGGCTCCGAATGGCGCGAAAGGAGGAAGCGATGATGCCATCGTGGTGTGGAGCCAGAGAGAGGGAGGAAGAGGGCGGAGAAAATTTTGCGTTCGCTGCCGGAGTTCTCAGCCTGAGGGTAGCGTTCGCGCTGGTTCAGACGCGGTGGCAGCTGGCTTGTTCTTCTCCGTGGTCGCGGGAATCGGAATCCCACCTTCGTCGCCAGTTTTGCATCTTGGAGCGAAGGGAAGGACGCGACAAGCGGGTATGCAAACAGCAACCTTTATTGTGAACAGAGTAACTACGATTCAACGTGGCGTGGTTCGCACCAAACATTTATACCCCCGGGTTTGAACGAGGAGCCAATGGGGCGTCGAGTAGCTCGACCTATCAGGGCGAGGATTGAACCGGCTCCGCCCGGGAACCAATCAGAAAGGAAGTTCTTATTCCCGCGCTTGTATTTCCCGCGCTAGTATTCAACACACACGGTCTTCCCAGGTTCCATTTTTAGCCACAATGGCCTCCTCAGCCCTCTGCCAGTGCAAATGGAACCAGGGGGAAGCCACGTGCAGCCCGCCCAGGCTCCATTTTCAGTCACGACAACCTCCTGCAGCCCTCTGCCAGTGAAAACGGAGCCAGTGATGTTGAGCTGGCCAGGCCCACCGTGGGCACACATGAGGTCAAACACAACCCTGATACGGCCTTCAATGAAAATGAGTTTGACACCCCTGCCCTAGAACAAGCTTTTAATTTGGGTGAAATCTATTGCGGGTAATGTAACAAAGAATGTTAATAAAATTCATTGTGCTGTGATGCCTTCTACCTCTACGGCTGCCATGACATGCATTAGAAATGCAACTATAGAAAAAAATGGAGAACATATTCCTAGAGCACTAGGCAAGGAAGAAAACATGTTTGAGTAACATGCCATAAGGCTCTAAAAAATTGTGACAACATTTGTCAATGGGTTTGGATTGCGATATTTGATATCCTGCCTCGTAATCCTCTCTATTTGCCTATTCAGTGTTTTCCTTTGTGCAAATTATTGTTACATGAGGTTTTAGGGAAGCCTGTACTTAGAGTTTTTTCTTAGTTTGGGCTGCTGAGATTTTATCAGCCTTTTCTAGACAAGGAAGAACTGATGACAGTGACTCATATCTGTATTACTGTGTGATTAGATTACTGTAAAACAATATGCATTTGGGGTGATTTTGAAAATGACGCAGTGCTAATAACGATGCTATGGTCACTACCTTATTTGTCAGTAGGCTTCCAAGTGTAATTAAGGGTTCTGCTTTCTGACCTATAAAGTTCACCTTTACATGCAACATTCTATCTCTGAAGTAGAATCTACTCAATTCATATGACCATCCAAAGGGAGGTTGCTTAGGGTCTCTTCCATCTTAAACAGTCAAGGACATGGAGCACCAAAGATAAATATTGTTGTTATATCCACGCTGCTGTTTCCTGGAAAACTATAGAGACATACTTACTTTGACAGGCATTTAAGTGCTAGCAGTAGTGCTGAGTAATCATCTTGGTTTGGATGGATTTAGTATTAGTTATCATTTTTTAAATTAAGAAATAATAATAGATTATTGCGCCTTTTCTTCCCTCAACTACTTTTCTGAGCCTGCAAACTACTGCAACAAATAACCATTCAGCATGCAAAAAATGACAATTTGGGTGCATGTGATTTGAGTATATACTACTGTAGAAAAACCCTTGTGCTTGGCATGATGGAGGATAATAGAAGATGGTGAAAAGATAAGGTAGATGGAGACCACAGACGATGCAATACTGCCTTGGAAAGGCTTTCTATGGGTCATTGCTGGAGATAGGTTGAGTTGGCAAGTTTTTGTCCGTGCTGTCTCCCAGAATCATCCTGACTCAATTCCACTTAGCTAACTATTAACATTTAAGGCCTTCAATGAGTTAGGATCTTAGAATGCAAGAGAGAATTTTTTTTTTTTGTAATGGACTTGTCTAAATGTAAAAAATGGAAAGAACGTTCCAAAAATAGCCTTTTCTTACATTGTTCCAAGATGAAGAAATGGACATTTTTGGGAGTCACTTTTGACCCCTATCTAGTGTTGGGATTCAAAAAAATTTTACTACTGGTTCTCTGGCCATGGCTTGATGGGTATGGAGTGGCTTGGTGGGCTTGGCAGGGGAAGGAAACTGTAAAATCTCCATTCCCTCCCCACCCCAGCAGAAGGTTAGTGCAAAATCCCCATTTCCTCCCTATCAGCTGGGACTTGGGAGGCAGAGAATAGATGAGGGCGGAGCCAGCCAGAGGTGGTATTTACCGGTTCTCCAAAGTACTCAAAATTTCCACTACCGGTTCTCCAGAACTGGTTAGAACCTGCTGAATACCACCTCTGCCTCCCACCCCTTCTATATTTTGAAAACCTAGAATTACTTATCTTGTTGTCATGCTCTGCATTATTTTTAATGCCTCCTATTTCACTTTAATTAAGATAGCCAGTATTTGATTGGTGAGATATAAATAGAAATAAAAAAAAAAATCAGAGGCTGGCTTTTTATTTTTATTTGACTTGTTGGACATGAAAATCCTTTAAAGCCAGTTTGTTTGCAAATGGTCAGTTATCTCCTTTTACCTTTGGTTTCTTTCATCCAACTAATCTGGTGCTTATATGTGAGCTCCATGTTGGTCACAAAGAAACAAACAAATAATAAATACCTATCTAAATTTGAGCTCTGTTCAATGGAATAAAAATATATTAAATCTGCACAAAATGTGTCAATGGTGAATAGTAGCGCCACACAATGATACTGAGCTACATGTACATGCCACATGCATATGAGCTTTATTATATAAATATAGTACTGTTTAGGATAGGCTGCATGCTCTTAGCTCTGGAAAACAGAAAGCATTTAATATCAAGAGCATAAACATACAGAATTAGAAGAGATTTGGTCCAAATAAAAGCTACAGAGTAGAAAGTAGAAATAGCATTACTGATACATAGCCATCCTGCCTCTGCCATACATTTTAGTGGGTGACTCTGCCCTATTACTCTTTATGAAAAAGGTCATTAATAATTTGCATACATTAGTTTAAGTGAATGCAAATTGTAAATTGCCTACTTGGTAATCTTGGAGCAAAGAGCCATTAATTAGCCAAGTTGTGAGGAGGAGGGGCACCCGTAGAAAGCAAAGCCTTGGCCCAGCATCAACCAAATTTGTTTAATCTGACCCAAAATAAGAACAGAGAAGATAATTGTCTACTCTTATTTCCAGATATATGTATTTATGTATGTATGTGTATGCATGTGTTTTGGAATAATTTTTTCAGATGGATACTTGTAGACAAATCTTGCTCTTTCGGTTTGGGAAGGCATAACCATTAAACTCAAAGCAAGGCTATAACAAATGGTAACATATATAATGTTGCACTCAAACAAACAAACAAAAAAATCTATTGCTACTATTTTTTTTAATGAGAAAACACACTCTATTGGTTTTCATTAAGAAAAACCCCTTGGGGACATCTGTGTGTTTTGACTAATTTTTCATTTATCAAACTTATGGTTCATTTATTCTTTAATGGTAAGTAGGAGTTTATACCAAGCTTGTAATTTCTGATGTCTAGCATAAAACTAATATGATAGATCACCTTGCTTGCAAGGCACATGTTTTTCCCAGATAGATTGTAAGTGTTCCTGCTTGATTCCAGTGAGTCAAGATGAGAAATTATATCTTTTACTCTTCAATCTTGTACATACATCTGTAAGATACACGCACGCATGTGCGCACACACACCCCTACTATATTTATACACACACACACACCTGTGTTTGTGAGTATGGGTGTACACACACACACACACACACACACACACACACATTTACACACACACATATTTACCCACACATATACATACTTACAAACACACACACATATATATTTACACACATACACATATACAGTATATATATATGTGTGTGTGTGTGTATGTATGTGTGTGTGTGTGTATGTATGTATGTATGTATGTATGTATATATATATATGTGTGTATGTATGTATGTGTATATATATATATATATATATATATATATATATATATATATATATATATATATATATGCATGCATGCATGCATGCATGCATGCATGCATGCATGCATACATACATACATACATACATACATTACAGATGGTAGATGGTAAGGGAGGGAGGGAGAGAGAGGGGGGGAGAGGGAGGGAGGGAGGGAAAAATGCTACACTATAAACCAGGAGATCATTTTAGCATGAAACCTGGCTGTGTGAATTTGGGCCAGGAACTTGCTCTCAGCCCAACTCCCCTCATAAAATTGTTGCTATAGGGAAAATAGAAGGGGGAATGAATATTAGGTATGTTTGCCACACTGAGTTATTTATAAAGATAATAAAGGCAGGAAAGAGAGATGATGGATGGATGGATGGATGGATGGATGGATGATAGTTAGATAGATAGATAGATAGATAAATGATAGATAGATAGATGATAGATAGATAGATAGATAGATAGATAGATAGATAGATAGATAGATAGATAGATAGATATGATAGACAGTCAGAAAGAAATACTTGGTTGTAGCATCACATGCAGAGTGTTTGTTTAAGGCAGTAAAATTCATTTCAAAATCGGTTACTTTGAGATAAGACTACTGATTCCTTTTGATCAATTCTAGAAAATATCCTCTAATTAAAAATATGTATTAGCCTATTCTGTCAAGACATCTTTTCTTAGGAATTGGAGAGCGAGGATCTGAACACAGGTGGTTACTCCAAGTAGCTCTGTGGCACTCCATAATATTAAAAAAAGAGGAATTCATTTTCTATTTATTCATATTTGAATAGTAGTGGCAGTAAAGGCAGTAGGATAAACAGTGATATGATGATGTCATCAAAATGATGGCAGACTGAAAGACAATATCTACATTTATGGTTGAATAGAAACTCTTTATAAACCTTTTGCATGAACTGAAAAAAAATGTTCTTATAACAGGTGGTCTACTGATGAGAAAAAAATGGATAATAGGAAAAAGTGAGCTTTTTGTAATCATAGAATAAGAGATAATTTTGTAATCCTAATTATACAGTATATGTGCAGAGAAAAATCTTCTACTATTTCTTTTTCCCACTTTCAACTGCACTTTTGGCTTGTTTTCTTTCCTTCTCTTTCTTTGTTCTCTCAGTTTGCATTAGGTTTTAAGTTCTCTTTAAAACTTTTAATAATTTTTTAAAAAAGTAGGCAGACTGTAGCAGAGGGGAATTTTTGATGGAATGAAGTTTAACGGGATTTTTTTTCCTTTTTAAGGTTTAGTTATTTTCTGCTGAGGGAAAAAAGGAGGAGAAAGAGTTTGCAACCCAAATTCAGTGCACCAACAGGCAAATGTATTTATTTGTTTGTTTGTTTGTTTGTTTAGTTTGTCACTCATGTACAAGATAACAGGAGTAAGAATAAACAAGACTATTGTCAGGCTTGCAAGCCATCTTTTCTTTTGGACTTCAGGCCTGCCACACTTTCTACTGTCTATTTTCTATTGTGGGAAAAGGTGGGGGGAGGTTTATACGGAGTTGGGTGATATGTAGCCATAATAACATTCTTCTTAGAAAGCCAAGGTCATCTTTGTCTCTGTACCTGGCCGAAATTTGATGGGTGGAAGCTGCCAGAATGCAGTGGAAGATTGGACCATGTGATGGACTTGTGGGGGTGGGTGCAGGATCTTGAACTTTCAGCTGGATGGGAAAACCTGGAAGCTTCCAGATTCAGGTTTTCCCACATGTGTCCACATGGCTCTTTTAATAAATTGGAACTTTGAGGAATTCTTTGCCTTGGACTCTGATTTAATTTTGGATTCTATTTGGAACCCTGACAAATATGAGCACAGGAAATGGGTACAAATTAATGGGGACAGTAGGACAGGGACATTAAGCACACTGGTGCGCTTATCCATGCCCCTACTAACCTCTTAGGAATGGGGTGAGGTCAATAGTAGGCAGTTTAAGGTTAAAGTTATGGGGGGTTGAAGATGTAACAACAGAGTCAGGTATTGCATTCCAGGCATTGACCACTCTGTTGCTGAAGTCGTATTCTCTGCAATCGAGTTTGGAGCAGTTTACCTTGGGTTTGTATCTATTGTGTGCTCATGTATTATTGCAGTTGAAGCTGAAATAGTTGTTGGAGAGTCTTCGGCAAAGACAACAAATTTATCACAAGCTCCAAAGTTTG